>NW_023596225.1:21198233-21209237 GCF_011947565.3 Pollicipes pollicipes
TACCACCGCAGGGATGTCGATTTTCACCGTAGGGGTGTCGATGCCACCCAGGCGTGGCACTATTTTACGCCGATCAGTGAGAACGGATGACGTTTTTAGGCATATACAAAACTACCTTATTTTTTTAGTCTTGATGATTTCCAGAAACTTTCAGATAAAATGATCGCGCTTTTATATGTGCATTTGCCTTTGTCGTCGCCCCAGGCATTTTGCTGGTTTCCGGCACAATTTTTCAGATGAGTCGGGGCCCGTTTTAAAGATGTTCTTCGCGCCTTAGATAACTGAAGTTGAATTAATTTCTGCTAGACATGCTACAATGGTATCAAAATGATACATAGCATAGAGTACACGCCGTTTAGATAACGTTTGTGTCCTAACTTTGCTGCAAATTAGAGGATGTATATATTTTCCATTCGCCGGTGTTGCGTTGAAGTGCCACCCAAGCCCCCACCCTAGGGTTTTCGGCTATTTGACCGTAATTCGTTACAAGCTAGCAATCAAAAGAAGCGCAGCGTTGTTTTCTATCAGTTGTCAAAGCATTAACCTGTTCTTTGCTGTCCCTTGGACACCATGTTCACTTAAGTGTGGGGATGCCAAGAGGATGTGAATTGAGGACGTCGATTCCGTGGCAAAATTTTTATTGAGCAGCACTGGAAGCGAGCGGGACAAACGCCGACGCCGTTAAACATATATCGTGTTCGTGGGGAGTAGTAGGTGGGTGGGGCTGCAGTGTTAGATGTATGCATGGGGTATACTGGTGAAACAAACGCCGAAATGTGCCCCAGATGCCGGAGCAGATGATCCTGGACCAGGGCGTGACGCCCAGCGGACAGAGCAAACATGTGACGACAGTGGACAGAAGGCTGGGGACAGTGGACAGAGTTGCTGGCAAAAAGCTCACCGCCCCTCTCTGAAGCAAACGGTTTCGGGGCGTTAATCACTTACAGTGCAGAGACTCAACAAAAGACCCCGTAACCTTAACTTCATGTTTGCTCAGACTTAAGTCAGTGCGGACCGAGGTACGTTTCGAAGCATATAGGTTTTCATACGCTAGATAGTTTTTTCTGGGAGTCAGCCAAGTTTGTCAGGGCCGTCGCCTTTGTTGGTCGGAGCCGTGAACAATGTGCAGCGCCCGTAGCTGGCTGTCTGCCAGCAACAGTGCCGATCATCTGTCCAGCGTGTGTTGCCTTGAAGGGAATGTTCCACATTTGGGTGGTGTTTTGAACTAAAATAGCCATCTCGAGGACGTTTTGGTGCAGTTCACGGGTAAGCCCTTTTTAAGACCCAAAACGCTCTGGTTCCTGAGTCACACGCCCGCAAGTAAGTACGAAGTCTTTAGAGTCCATTTCAAAATCGCCTTCTGATTAATGACGCCATAGAGACGTCAGATCCCCGTGATATTGCAGGCTGTTTTTTGTTTATGGTCAAAACAACATGGCCACTGCTACATTCGCAAAACCGAGATGATGCTGCACGTGTGGTACAGTCCGCGGAAGATGATCGGCGCACGGCGGTAAGTCGCGAAGACAAGCGTGAGCAATTTCGGGTTGTGCGACACTCGTCGTGGGCGGGTCATTCTTCCCTTTTTCTAGGCCACAGATCAATGTCATAAAAAGGAACACCGCTGTCTGCAAAAAAGCACGGCACCCAAAAAAATCGCCACTCCCCCGAAGTTACAAAAAAGAAGACGCGACGGCAAATTTGTTTTTTTATCCTGCTGACGTTTTTTTTTCTAACGTATCTCTTAATGACATCTTGGTTGGCGCCTTGTGTACCGTAGCACAGAACCGTGCACGGGTTTATGAGTTAGCAAGGCGTCATGAAATTAGGGAAACATTACAGTAATTTTTGACATGTATTTCTCTAAGTATTTCACACTTATGGTACGACAAATTTAAGTCTTGAATAAAGAATTGTTTTGTACAACAACCTGTTGAGCCGCATTACCATGAACCCCCGTTGGGACTTCGTTTCGAAGGGAGATCACGGTGAAGTTCGGTGTTGTGACTGAAGATCTGTGCGGAAATTGTGAGAAAACCTGCAATTTGATAGTCCCGCGAGCTGTGCAAATGTGATATCACACTTCTTTGACAAAAGTGTGAATCGCGGGCTCGAAATGCGTGTGATCGTGGTGGTGTGTGCCAGTGATTTGTATTCGTATCGATGTTATGGGGAGTGTGCGTGCGAAGTTTGTCTTCTGAGAGAGAACATTGTTTTGGTATTCTTCAGTCTAATGACTCCTCAAAAATGTGTATATTGATGTTTGATATGTTGATGCCAAAAAATATTGCTCCCTGCCTCTACCTTAATGTTTGTGTTTGAACATGACAAAGGAATGCTAGCAAACATAGACAAGCACTAGCACTTATGTTGCGGGGATGTACAAAGGTAAGTACTGGTACTACTACTTTATTATGATCTTGCCAACATTGTGAACCTATTGAGGTATTACAGCATGTAATTAATCCATTGCATGTCATTATATCAGCAATTCATTTTGGCAGTGGGGGCTGATGTGTGCAGCTCATTAATGAACATGCTCAGTACAGGCTCACATTATATGGCTTTGAAAAATTGTCCTTCCCCAAAAAATTCTGAAAATAGTTTTGTATTACTGATGCACATTGTACTGTCTTCACAAATATTGCATGCGGGCGAGCATTGCTCCTGAGTAGTCCATACCATAGTCACTGCAACTTGCACGGGTTGGATGCTGAGAAAGGTGGAAAAGTATTGCTGTTGGTGTCTTGGACAGCAATCATGAGCCTGGTGTGCACTGGCAGCTCCATCACTTCCCGGCATTTTTCCCATCCAACAATAACTGTGTTTTTGGTCAGTCATATGTCAGATGGGAGATCAATGCAAGAGCGCACGCTTGACCTATCTTTCCATGCTGAAATTCATTAATTTATGAATGACTGGTAAAAATGTATTTAACAAGGCCAAAGGGCTCCCTACGGCAGGAGTGCCGTTGCACCACATTGGTTATACCTGGGTTAACTATTAACTGAATGAATAATCCTAGACAAAAAAATATTGGTAGCCCAACCTTACCATATTTACCATAGTAGTAGCAATAAAGACAATGTTACAAATTTATCAATTCTGGCACGACACCCCATTTCCACTTACAATGACAGTGGCTACTGTTCACCTCACATGATACCAATGTCAGGACTACAGCACTGCGCGCAACGATTAGTCGACAATAAAGTTGACAAAAAAGACAAAATTGACAAGATCATCAATAACAAAGCAACAGCAGCAGCACAGCATATCGTGCTTTGATAGTAAAAATCTGCCATAAAGCTGGCGATCACCACGTTGTGCATGTCACACAGTCCACGAAAGATTTTCTCACGGCCAGCACCAAGGCAAATATCCACAAATTCACTAATCCCCCCCCCCCCCCCTCCACACCCACTCACACACACAGCCCCCGCGACGAGAATGGCCGGTTGGCGTCAGCTTTCCTGCATTTCGAGGTATTGTTTAGGTCTGGCTGCCAGATGCTGCCAGGTTTTGCTGTCGTCACAAGCCCATTTCATACGCCATCAAACAATGACGTAATATTCCCATTTTTATACACTTTGGAATTTTGCTGCTTAGTGTCGTTTTTGAACCTTGAAAGCTTACCAACAGCTACAAGGAAGCATTTCACATCATATCTGATGCCTAACTCAATATCTTCAAATGTGAAACATACCATTTAAGATAGCCGCGAATAGCGATGGCCGGGTGGTAACGTCATCCAGTCTCTAGTAAAAAGTGAAAAATTCCATAAAAAATGTGTGCTGTCTGCCGGAAGTGTGCGTTTATTGTTAGTTTTCATCTACTGTACGCGTTTGTTTGCTAACCACGTCCGTCCGATCTGAGATGTTACTTGGATCTCTCGTGGGCCGGCTGCTGGCGGCGATGGACTGACTGACTTATGAACTGCGGCCAGCAGCAGCATCCACACTGCACTTGTACATAACCGTTGTGCGGCACTGCATGGGCCATTGAGACCTTCCGGCTTGTTCGTCTGTGTCTTGTGCAGCCCTTAGGAGCGGTGTCGTTGTACTCGGCGAAAAGGTGCATGACGTGTTATCCGATGTGATGGTGAGATTGGGATAGATACATCTCGCTCTTTCCTGTGCTAGCGTGGGTTTGCGCTGACATAGGGGCTCTTTCTATGAAAACAAACGTAATCTGTCGTGGCGACCTCCACGTGGTGGAGTGCGGGCAACTCGAATAGCCACGCAAAGCTGCTGATAATTGCTGTTGACAGAGCAAAACTGAAATCTTAAGATATTCATGGCTGGGACCTATATGCATAACCAGACAGTGGTGTGTTTATCGTCTAGTTCTGGAGTTGGATATGACATGGACATGCGTCTAAATTTTCGTTTGAAGAAGAGATGTATTGAGATAATACCGATTCAGAATCTGTCGGATTTAAGCAAGATTTTTCTTCTTCGAAGAAGGGAAGTCATATTGGCAACGTGCCCGTTATTCAGTGCTCTCCGATTGAAGCGTGCTGTTTTGTCAGACACCTGGTGCCTGATAAATAAATGGTGGCATTAGTCAGCTACTTGCGCATTTTTCGCCTGAACTCAAGCCATCAGGGATATTGACGAATACAAAAAGGGATGTGATCATCTAGCAGAAAGACAGGACAACGGTTTCAGGGCATCATTTATGTAAATAGAGCATCATAAACAATTCTTCAAAAATAGTCAGGATTCCGCCAGCCTCATCCAGCGGAAGAATCTGATCCGACGTTAAACATCGTGCCGGTGTTTAACGTCGAACGATCGGATGCGGTCTGGGTCGGGAAAGACGCATTTGGTGCTTATTTAATACGATGGAGAGAGAGAGAGAGAGAGGGGGGGGAGAAGAGGAGGGGGGAGAGGGAGGAGGAGAGAGGGAGAGAGAGAGAGAGAGAGAGAGAGAGAGGAGAGGGAGAGAGAGAGAGAGAGGAGAGAGAGAGAGAGAGAGAGGGAGAGAGAGAGAGAGAGAGAGAGAGAGAGAGAGAGAGGAGAGAGAGAGAGAGAGAGAGAGAGGGAGAGAGAGAGAGAGAGAGAGAGAGAGGGAGAGGGGAGAGAGGGAAGGGAGAGAGAGAGGGAAGGAGAGGGAGGAGAGGGAGAGCGAGGAGAGGAGAGGGAGAGGGAGAGGGAGAGGGAGAGGAGAGAGGAGAGAGAGAGAGAGAGAGAGAGAGAGAGAATGCGGTACATTGATCAATAAAGATCAATATCGGGGGTAGAAAAGAGTTAAATTAGGAATAAGGATAGATATAGTTATAGAACAGATCAAATAAGACCAATACAAGCCACTGGCACACATCACTTGTGATCACACCCATTTCAAGCCCCTGGATTCACACTTTTTTGTCAAATAAGTGCGACCTCACACTTGCACAGCTCGCGGGACTATCAAATTACAGGTTTTCTCGCAATTTCCGCACGGATTTTCGGTTGTAACACCGCATTTCGCCGTGACCTCCCTTCAAAACCAGTCTCAAAGGGGTTTTACGGCAATTCGGCTCAAGAGATTGTACTTGTCGAGCACAACTTTCTGTTCAAGATTTCAGTTTGTTGTCCAATATGTGTGAAATATTAGTAAAATGCATATCTAAATTTACTGTAATGTTTCCCTTTATCTTACAACGTCCTGCTAACCCATAAGCCCGTGTAAGTTGCTGCGCTCCGGTACACAAGGCACCAACCGAACTGTGTAAGAAATACGTCAGTGGAAGAAAAAGACGCCAGGGGGAAAAACATGTGCCGTCGCGTCTTTTTTAAACTTTCGGGAGTGCCCGTTTTATGGGTGCCGTACTTTTTTGCAAACAGTGGCGTTCTTTTTTGTTACATCGACGTGTGGCCTAGAAATAATAAAAAATTCCCCGCTCATGACGAGAGACGCATAACCAGAAAGTGCTCACGCTTACATTTGCGACACGCATTCAGTGCGAAATCTTGCTAACAGCCAACCATCTTCCGTGCACTGTATCATGCGTGCCGTATCATCGCTTTTGCGAAAGTATCAGCGGCCATGCTGTTTTGACCATAAGCAGAAAACAGCCTGTAGTATGACCGCGGTCGCATGACGTTTCTAAGACGTCATTAATGCCAAGGCGACTTTAAAATAGGCTCCCAATAAACCTTTTTGCACTTTTGCGGACGTGTAACTCAGGAACTAGACCGTTTTGGGTCTTAAAAAGAGCATGGCCGTGGGCTGCATCAAAAGGTGCTCAAGCTGGGGAAATGCCATAGCTGGGGAAATGCGTGCAAAAAAACACCAGAGCTTTTTATGCCGTGTCAATCGCCATAGTGCAGCGACGCCGGCCGGTCGACAGGGCTTCATGACGACACCGTGACGCGGGTTATGTCCCCTCTTCCGGTTCTGATGCCTCCAGAGCCAGACGTACAAATATTCTATTGTATGATCTCTGTCCGCAGTATTATGACACGAAGATGAAAAAAATACTCGGTCTGCCTCTCGCGGAAGTACAAAAAAACATTTGACGGTCCCTTTATAGGTCAGCATAGGTTATTGACCTGAAACGACCCAGGTCAAAATTTTGTTTGTAGAAACATACTGCCTGGCGTAATATTTGCCGCTTATTTAAATGCAAAATTCAAAACAACGTTGTATGATTTTGGTCGCCACGACTTTCAAAAAGTCAAGCAAGGTCGCTGACCTTAAATGAGCATGTGACCTTTTGCTTAGAACAGGTATCTAGGTTCAAAGCGTTCTTTGGAGACCAACCTGGAATTAGACCCCGTTTGACGTTATTTGGCCCGAAGGTCATGACCTAGGAACCTCAAACTTTGATCTAGGTGAGTTCACGTACAGGTCAACACACTCTGTGAATTTGGTGTCTCTAGCACTATTAGTTCCTGAGATCTCAGGTGGGGGGGGGGGGGGGCTGTCGAATTGAGCCCCCCGAGCGAGGGTTATCAAACCGGCCACCCGGGCGAATGTTAACGGAGCCGTGCTCTGCCCATCCGGCGCAGCACACCGGAAGACGGCGCACGGGGGACACGGTGCCATCAGCGCGGATCGTCGACGGCTGCCAGCACTAGTCTGGCGACAAATGAACATCCATGCAACCACCTTTCTGCAGCTACCAACTATAGCTAACTAATTAATGCCATTGATCTCGGCGGATTTACGCTGAATTGGTCAGTGTGATCCAGGAGCACGTTCTGAGCCGTCGGGCTGCCATCCCTCATGCGGCGGTGACGTCACACACCGTCACAGACACCGTCCGGATGCAGCCCCCGCAATGAAGGTCTCTCAAGGAAGCTCTGGTCCCATCCCATAGCCACACGGTGTAGTTAGGTCGTTTCCATTGTTTCGTTCATGTGCTGAACATCATACTCTAGTGCGATTGTTTCGTTCATGTGCTGAACACCATATGCCAGTGCAAATAACGAGAACGAGCTCCCCAGACTACGCCCCGACGCCCGTCGGATGGCCAAAAGCAAGCACGTATCTGAAAAAGTAGTTTTGAACGTTTCGAGGATTATTTTTCATGTACTGAATTTCACCAGTCTCTAAACGGGATGGTGGGTCTTAGGCAAACATTTGTAGCCTATGGCAAATGCTCATGTTTTACCTCGTTGCGACCCACACTACTGTAAAAAGAGGGAGAACCTTTAGCCATGACCCCTCCCGAATGTGGGGCCTTGTGGGTAGAGCAACATGAGCTCTTTTCCGGTCTGAAGGACCGTTCCGTCGTAGCCAGTGGTGCTGCCGGTTGCCATACTGGTGACATGGGCTGAAGCACCCGCGTCGACCTGGAGGCCCTTAGAGGAATGTGTCTTACATTGGTCGCCTCCCTGATTTGTTCTAAAGCACATAGCTTTTTCTGATCAATGCACAAAACGCCCCCGTCAGCAGCTGTTGTGCCTGGATAGTCGAAACTTAGTCACTGGATTCACAAACATCAGCGTTGTGCCAAAAAACAAAAACAGCATAAAATACTAATCAACCACTTCCAGTTTTCGGCGACATTTGTGGCAGGGTTGAAAGAGCGGCAATGTGTGGTGTGGTGAGGGGTGAAAGAGTATGTTTCTCCCCCGCAAAAGTCTTGGTAGCCCCCGAACTAAAGGCATGTCAGCTGCCTGAAGATTACCGAAATTGATATTACTGAGCACCCCAGAACTGAACTAGAGAGAAATAAATATAGTCCTAAAGACACTCCCAAATAAAGAGGCTCATTTTCTTAGTTATGATGCCAACTTTACGAATCAGATAACGCTTTGCTGGCTCCGGAGGGAGGGAGGCGCTATGAACTAGGAGGCTCCTTTTTTAAGACGCATCCTCTACATATTTGAGGTCCTATTTATGTGACCGGAGGCCCCTTTCATACAACAGATTACCGCCTTTCCGGACCCAAATGCCCAGTTTTGGGGCAACCAGACCGCATGAATACATTTGGAAACCCCTTCGTAAATCGGAAGCATCCTTTCACGGATAATGGGGCTCTTTCAAGCATAAGAAGACCCGCTTTTAAAACAGGAGACCCTGTTTATGTTAGCCCAACCCTTATCTGGATAATCGGAGGGTCACCATTCTGGATGTGACTTTGATATCACGTACGTAACCATTCAATGAGGCACACGTTCCTGGTGCCCTTCCCTCTCAAATGCAGGGTTCCCAGGAGCCCCACCTGTGAGTACGCAGTACCTTGCCCACGAGACCCTCTGGATAATCCTGGATAATCTGGATACATTCAGTCCCAGTATACGAAGGCTGAGAAACCTGTTAATGTCAGAAAATGGGACCTGCGGGCAATGGATTACATCTAATGGCCAGCCCATGGCTATTAACTTGCTCAAAACGACAAGGCAAATGGGCAGTAGTTAATTAGGCGAATGTCATAAATAAAAGCTGATACTAAACGAAAGGAATGGCAGCTCCCAGGTCATCTTTATTTTGTCCCTGGATCTCCTCAAAATTATCTGTCTTCTATGACCTGCTGCACGTCAAGTAGCTACACGTCAATCATCCATGTCTACATCTGACACTGCCCGAGAAGTTAAGGTAAAGCTTAAAAGACCAGTTTAATTCATTTGCACCGACATAAGCCTGCGACAGAATTTGCTCCTACAGGCTGTTGGTGATTTGTAGTTGCGAGTTGTTCTTCCATTTGTACACATTTTACACCACGACCGGAAGATCAGCTCGCGTTTATCTAACGAACTGATGTGTGTAACAAATTATGAAACTTAATTTTACAACTGCACTTAAAACTTGACAAACTTCAGAACAAATGTACAAAACACTGTCGTTATAATAAAGGCTACCGCTCGGTGTTCAAAGCGTCTCAAGACCAAACATGCGCCTGGGCACCCCCCCCCCCCCCAAAAAAAAGAAGTCGAGATTCAGTATTTGGGAGAAATGAAAAAACTCCCAGATCTTGCAGGAATCTTTAACAGGATTGTTTATAAAAGACGTTAAACTCAAAAGATTCTTTGACAAAAGTGCAAAAAGATCCAATATTTCAGAACATTTCTCGATACTTCTTTAAAAAAACCTCCCAGATTTTTGGCAAGCTTTTTTTTTAAAAACCTGGGATCCGAAAACATCACGCGATCCTAGATCCCGGAAGATTTTTAGACATCCGTGCCATTAGAAGTCTTATATTCAACAACTTACCGCATCCCGGCACACTTGACATGACTGATATGTTCTTGCGGATAGAGATTGAGATCCTTCTATAGGTGTGACAGTATACCAAACCAACCACTTAAATAAGTTAGAAAGACATTACGTACAAATTGGTGCACACACTAAAGCACGTCACAGATTGGATTTATCTACTGATTGCGGATCAATCTGCGCGTCAGATCGGACCGGATACGAATTTGCCATCAAAATACGGATAATATTTTTAATTTTCCAGCTTACCTGGGTTGAATACCAGTGAAATGGAAATTATCACTGTATGGTCCTGAAATTCCCAATGGAGACATCTTATGTAAAAAAGAACAAAGCAAGGGAACACAGCTCTTTCAATTCCAAGCAATGCACGAACAGGCTACATTGTACAACACTCGGCCACATATTCCACAAACTTCAACATGAATTTATAAGGAAGAGATCACATTGGCAACTTGGCATGAACAGATGACGCTTCGTACACTGCCCTGGAAAACTAGCGCTTTAATTCCGTCCAAGGGGACCGAAATGTCTAATAATCGAGCAGCCTATCTTATCATCACACATCTACTATTGCTCCTGATCTTGCCAACAGTCCCATTGGACACTAGTGGTTCAAACAGCATTTCAGATTTGCAACACTGGGCAGGAGTGCGTTTAGTTCATAGAAAGCACACCACAGAGTTTTGAAATCCGCTGGAGTAGCTTGTGCGACCACCAGAGCCCTTGACAAGTAAGCTTGTATAAGAGACGTCGAAGGCAGATGTCGGATACGGGCGAAAGGCACCGACCTGTTTCACTACGTTTTGTGAATGCGGGAGAATTGCAAGCTCGTATACGTGGCACTCACAGCGCACGATAAGCCGCACACTTGTCTGAGCCGTTGCGCCACGCAAGAAGCATTTACGGTACCACGCTTAGTGCCATACAAAACAATCTTTGGTGGTGTGTCATTGCCCCTGTATCGATGCGACTTAAGCAGCTGTGTGATACACAATCACAACTGAAAATAATGACCATGCTTTATCTGACGCATTTGTTCTGCAATATCAACACGCCAGTGTGCCAGTGTTGTGTATGCCACACAGTGTCAGGATGTTAACATGAGAAATGCTACGAAAGCTTGGATCACTCTCTTCAGGCGGAACGATATGTGAACATAACGCAGCAATTTCACGAGCTCAACGAGATGTCATACTGTAGCTTTGATTTCACCCCCACGGCGTTGGCCACAATGGCTGTTACCGAGGTGCACTTTGTTCTTGGTAAAGAGAGTATCACATGGTTCGTGCGACGCACTGTTTCAATCTTCAACCAATGTGCTTCGCGGTAATCGGCGATTGCGCGCTCAGT
>NW_023596225.1:21210002-21222103 GCF_011947565.3 Pollicipes pollicipes
ACGCCGAAGTGGCTGAGCATGAATGCAATGGATTGAGAGTCCAGAGTTCATAGCTTTTACCCATTTTCCACGAATTTATCCCTGTCAAAATTTATTCATCTATATATTAGTGCATGTCATTAAGCGGGCAAGGAGAGGGCTCGTGCGCCCGAGGGTTGCTAAGTGCCTTCTTCTCAAAGTTGGGTCTGGAAAGCGCTTTTCCCAACAAAATAGGAAAGAACACCCTTAGGCTAAGCTGTCTCACCTCTAAGCATTAACTCAAGATATCACGTCTCACAGGACTGGACATCCTTGCGAGCATGGTCCAGTTGCCCCCTCCTACCACTGGATACCCCATGACTTCGGCTCCCAGATATTGTAAGTAATGAAAAACCGAATTGACCGGACTTTCTACAATTTTGTTTGACAGTTCAATACGATGATCCACTACTTTTTTTCTAAATGACGTCTGCCTCTGCATAGTTATACTCCTACCTTTTGATAATTAAAACTAGTTTCCTCCAAGTCTCAATCTCATTTCTAGCGCTCCATACCGATCTTCCTTGTCTTTCCTTCTTATAAATTTGAATGCCCCTCTCCAACCCCCCTCAGTCTACGATATTTCGGTGAATACAAACCCAAGAATTTAAGCCTATCCTTATATTGTACATCGCGAACGCATTTTATCATCCTAGTTACTTTTCGCTCTACTCTTTCCAGCTTATTTGCATTTTAGGGGGGGGGTATAGGGAACAAGCATGTACACAATACGCACGGTGTAGTCTGGCGCAGGCCAAGTGCAACATTTTGACAACATTCCTTCACGTGTAAGGAACATTCCTGTTGATGAGTCACGGAGTCCGAGGTGTCTTGCTCCGAGCAGCCCAACTTTGGCTTTTAGCCTTGATATCACTGGGAATGATAGCCCCTGCTAGTGCCCTCGCTGCTAAAACTACCCAAATGCTTCAACTTACACTTAGGAACCATGCGGTCTGATTGGCGCCACCGACTGGCACGCCACCACCAATAACAATAACACGAAAACAGAGATTCATGGCCACTTGGGTATATACGCGGCTTACACGGACCACGCTACCACGCAATATTTCCAACAAAAACCGCAAAATGACGATGCATCTGCCACCAACGCCAAATACCAAACCCTCCGACCCACCAGGTAACCTGCACAGACGGCTCCGTGTATTATCAAGATTGCGGCGGCTTTCACGTACTGGCAGACAGCTGTTGTCCTATCTAGTGCTGTAGATCTATGGCCCGCAGTCACCATTTGCAAGGCCCCTTGCCTACGTACAGCCTCACCAGAGGCTGTACGTGGGCAAGCGTCGGTGCCACACAACAACGTCGTACATCATGCTATGCATCTACATACATATGACCCTGCAGAGCTGTTGCATGACCTGAATTTTTCTTCATGATTCGACGAGGCCCTCAAAGCGGCATCTTGTTTTTCTCATACGGCGTCTGGAAGTTGGAGTTCCCGGAGCGGAAGTCAACTTCCCCGCTCCTCCCTCCCTGACCGGGAGCGGGTTAACCGTCTGACAATTAATGGCACAAGAACCATGTTCATCTATTTTGCAATGCCGCAACATCCTTAAGGTAACAGATTCGTTGATCAATTGATCATGTCTCTGCAGACCTATAGTCCTTAAAGAAATGTGTCTAGTGTTTTCGGTTTTCTGCATACACACCTAAGAAGGGTATGGCATTTATGGTTAACTTTGATTCCTAAATGTGCGTTTGGGTCTGGCAACGGATTTCATACCTTTATTTTCACCGATCTCATCGATGGCTGTGCATGAACAAATACAACACTTTATCATGAACCAATGAGCGGGCGGGAAAGGACGTGTGCACTGGCTTATATGTGAAGAGTAAGTGCGCGCTAGAGACATGGCCATTGTTTTGGTTGCCAGTCTCGTGCGTACAGGGTGAATGTTGGTAAAAACGGTACGCATTTGAAAACCCCTTACATAATTCAGAACAGGAAAATATGATGCACTGAAAATACCTGGTGTACCAATGACATCGTGGCAACATTTCCAGCCCATGCGCTTTGTAGTTTGGAACGCTGAATTCGGCGCAAAGTTGCCACCAATATCAGGGCAAATGGATCTAATGTTTGAAGGTATGATGCTGCAAAAGTCATTTCAGGCAAACACATTCCGCATTTTTTTATGTAGCAATTATTTCATAATTCCCATATTCATGTTCTTAAAATGAGCTCATTTTGTGTTGGCCCAAATTTGTTGTACTTTTCTGGCAGGTTTAACACACTTATCACGCGTCCACTCAGCAGATCTTTTTTTTACTGAATATAACTGATCTAGATATTCTGATCTGCAGTGCAACCCATCAGCGACGTGAGCCTCTGAAGGGGCCTGGGTTGTCCATCTACAACCTAGGTCCCTCAGGCATCTTGTGTCATGGCTGACATTGATATTCAGGAGTGAACGAAATGAGCATGAACAAATGGATGACGATGAATGAACTAAATTGGTGAAGAATATCTGAAGTCGGAAAGAAAAATCGACTCCACCTGAAGGATGGTTACGAATACATAACGACATTTTTTCAGATTAAAGACAATTGTTCAAGGGCATTAGCACATTACATTGAGTGGCACTAACTAGCACACACCCTGTTTGTTGTGCACCTCACAGGAGGTAAGGATGAGAATACTGACTAGGTTTCTTAAACAGCAGCCTGTTTTCTATCATTCGAGGCATTTTTGGAAAACAAAACATGCCGAGTATGTTTCTACCCTCACCCCTTTCAGGTAAAGGTAGAAAAATACAGCCATTTGTATCCCCTCTTGTATGAATAACATGTTAAACTGTGCGCTACATTAATTAATGATAGCACTGAATGGGCCTCGGGGACAACAGTGCTGCCTTGGTGCATTGGTTCCTCTAATCATCCCTGATCAGTGCTTGCACCAAGGATTTTGTGAGATCGTAATTATCACACTTTGAAGGTAAGATATTATCATTTTCATCATTGGTGTTGCGTGCTAATATCCGGAACCCAGATGTGTAAAAGGAAGGTACAAGAATAAAAACCAGAGGTCGAATTTATACGATATTTCACTACACCAGCAAGTTTCTGAAGCTGAAGGCATGCGCAGTTGTTTACCACCGAACAATTAAAACCACTGCCAAAATTACGTGGGATAATCACTCTTTCCTAGAGCCTGGTGCAGCGATTGACACGACCCAAAACCTAGGTCACATCTCGGTATAAAGCAGGCCTAATTGAATTAAATAAAGTGTACTATCAACAAGCGCCCGCCGCCATCACTGCGTTCGCAGGCTGCGGTCATTGCTGGCACGCGACATCCTTGAAAAGCGATTCGCTAGAGCTAACGGTACCTTATAAATTATATGAATGTGTTTTGCAGTGAATAATGTTTTGGGAGCTACCCAACAACTTTGCGCTGCTATCGCAAATTTGGGGACCGTGGAATATCTCGTCAGTCGAGGCGAATTTGCAGAAACCGATGAATGATACCAACATTTGAAATCGAAATTCCTTACATTCCCACGCGCACAGTTTATACTCGACTGGACTCGCTCTCCTGAAGCAGCTAGTCTCTACAGCGGCTGTCTAGTCCTTTACAGCGGCTAACTTTCTCCAGGTACACTCGAGCCGCCAGCCGCCGAAGCTGCCTCGTGCGAGCGTGGTATGTCGCCCTCCGCTGCCTTCGCCAGCTCCATGGCCTTGACGGAGAGATGAAGAACACAAGCACTTGTCACGCTCAGATATATTGGGCCTACGAGCAGACGCTGTGTTAGGTCAAGGACCAGTTATCCAGTGTCTAATAAATGGAATGAATACTTATGAGCACTCACGACCAGCTAGTTACACAAAATAATTATTACAGCAATAACAGGAAAAATTCGTCCGATAACAAAAATGCACCTCTGGACTATCTACAATATCATGATGCCTTATGGAATCCTGAATAGCAGACAAGTGAAAAGGCCGGACGGACCTGTCGATCAGAGTTGTATGAAAATGTCTGCTGGACACGACTCCAAACAAATGAAGACGGCTTGGAACGGATGAAATGTGGTCCTTAGCATCTGCAATGAATAGCTTATAATAGCAACGAAAAGGATCACTAAAAATCAGATACAACTATAATCTTGAATAGTAAACATACAAATATATAAATAATACATATCAACAATCAATTACAACAGCACCACCTTGGTGGATTGAAATGGTTCCTCTGTAAGTGGGTGCTGTGTAGCCTGGCCTGGTGAGAAAGACGCACCCGTCGGCAGGGGGTCACCTGCATCCTTATCAGCTCGGTGTGGTGATGTTCCAGATCGCACTGGGTTTTCAAGGTAAGGCGGCCGAGGTCGAGCATGTCGTTGGCACCTGTGCGGCATACCACCGCCCTCAGCAGCTTCCGCCAGGTCATTACACGGTGAATGAAGTCCAGCTACACGATGCAGCAGCGGGGCTCCTCCTCACACTCGGGATCACCTTGACGGCTCCTGTGAAGTTTACCATCAGCTCACCACGGTTTTGCAGCTGCAGGAGGCGGTGCAGGGATGTGAAGTTGTCAGGCTCCCGACGATTCACAAGCGCTTCTTAGCCGGTGGCACATGCTTCTCTGTCCAGTGCCCTTCGAACAACGAACCCGGCGACATAGCACACGACACTGCCGACCACGGAGAACAGCCCCGGCCGGTAATCGTGGTCGCCCATAAGATTGAGCACCCCGTTATTGTCGGTATCGTCAACATCACGGACACCGCTGGCTCTCAGCTGGCTGGAACCACGTTCCACAGCCTGGACGGACATGGGATCCAGCGCCGGTGCGATCCGCAGGATCGCCGCCGCCGATCCACAGGACCAGCGTTTCCGGTCCGTCCCGGGCTGACTCCACACCAGTCAATCATGCGCTTGAATGAAGCAAGGAATTGGCTGACGCCTGGATTATTGTTCCATCGACCTGAGAAGTTTGTTCCATCGACCTGAGAAGTTTGTTCCATCGACCTGAGAAGTGATGAACGCATGGCGGCATACGCAATAAAACCGTTGCGCTCAGGGTCAGAACTTGGGATTGTTTTCTGGGATTTAAGGCACGGAATACTTGCACGAAAAGAGCCGGAGATAATGAAATGCACGGCTTGTGTTCGAACAGGTTAAAAATAGCGAGACAACTGTGGAGCGTAACCTCATTTCATCCAAGGTTAAGCTCTTTTACTGGGTACCTTATCACAGGTCACTGCCGGTAGTAGTCACTCATACAATGGAACTCATCACTTCAGAGCGGGCGCTAGTGCGTGATTCATGAAGTAGCATGCGGGCTGATGAAGATATAGCCAATTATGCTGTGTCGATGAATATGCAGCCAGTGCGAATGCGATTGATTCATGTTGGGATGATTTGTGGGAAGTGTGTGGGATGAGTTTCACATGTGACAACGCACCGCTATTCATGGAAAATGCTGGATCATGGGTAACGGTATCACGGGAGTGAGGCGGTTCGTTAGTTCGGTGTATGTAGCTGGTTCAGACGATGTCCAGGAATTGTGGTTTGTTCCCATTGTGATATGCAATTCCGTAGGTGAAATTCTATGCCAGTAGTATATCCATATGCGTGTGGGTGTTAGTTTACTTGCATGCTTTCAATGGGTGTTATTAATTTTATATTTTGTTCCGTCTGACTCCAGATCTTCGAACTAAGATTTTGCTGCTGCGCCGCTCTATCAACACTTACCCTATCAGCACGTTTACGGCTAGTTTACCGTCCAAACACGTCCAATATAATTCACGCGAGTAAGTCTCTCCAATGAGTCGCGTCAACGCGTCAGTCCCTACCGGAAGAGGGATTTATGGGATCCTTAACTCATCGGTTGGACATTTCCGGAGAATGATATTTGCGAGAAATGCAGAGCATCTGCAAACCTGCCAGCCTATGCGGAAAATACCACCCTGATCTGCGGGGTAGATCTACGTCGAATAACAGATCTAGGTGGCATTGGCTGCACTTGTAGGTCAGGACGTTTCTTACACAGGAGACAGGACTGGCGCTAACATCATCACAGAACGGAGAGCCGTCACGGTAACGACACACACGTACCTGGAGCACTCATTTGGACGTTTCGAAGCTGCGAAGAAATTGTTAAACGCACATGTCGCTTTTTTGGACAAGCCCTCAGGCGACATGCCAAGAAAACAAACAATGGCTGCAGGACAATGACAGCATACGAAGGCAATGCGATGAATCAAGAGTCGTTTTTGTGTGACTGCAATCATGTCTGGCGGTTGTCATGATTTCAGTTTTGGGCCACATTGACCATTAACAGGGTGGGAAACTTATTTAGCAGCATTTTGAGTTTCGGCAATGTCGTCCATTTTAGATCAATAGGCTACCGCAGAAACGTACCGACCATTGGGAAATACGGTACTAACTGGAAGGTGTAAAACAGTGCATCTCATGGAATCACTGGACGTGAATCATGGTTATGTTGCGTGCCATCTTAGCATGTCCCGCTTTGAGTTATCCAGCGCCATTGGGCACTTGAGGTCATAGGGTTTCCAATCAACACAGGCAGTAATATGCAAAGGGGGCGAAATAACCACCAAATTTGTACTTGCTTGAGCTGCCCATATGAGCGCCGTCTTCCTTTCTCAGACCCACCAGGAACGTACAGAGCTCGTCAACGATCGCCATCGGTTCACTGTGGTTCAAAGAAGACGTAGACGCCATGAAGTCCTTCCCAAACTTGCTCCGACTGTTTATAATATCGAATGCCTGGTCGACGCACACGAAAAATATTCGTTATCCTTTTATATGTCACGTACTAGCCCCCCCCCCCCCCCCCCCTCTTAGCCCGAATGCACCTTGAGAAAAGTTTCATAAATCACTTTGCATCGATGCCTGCGTGGGGCAAATTCGTCCTCAAATGGTGAGCCCTGCTATTTAAATATATTTCGAAACAGAAAGACGCTCATGGATTGTGACTACGATTGTCAACCAAAGTCGCCCCACCGCATCAGTGCGAAAGATAAATGAAAGAACATACTGTAAATGTATCTTGATGCTTGATGTCTGCCAATGCATTCTTCACTTTGCAAGGCAGCCAGTGCGTTACAATGCTCCGAGCCTTCGGATGATAAGTCAACTTATCCATAACCACTACAAACCACGCACGCATGTGCATCGCGTGGCCAGGGATCACCCTCTACAGTAATGATGCAATGGCAAGTCCAGTCGATGCTTGTGACTAAACTTTACACAGTTTCGTCATTACATGTTGTTCACATCAATGTTTGCAACCACAACAAAAAAGGTCACATGCCACACCAGTGGATCCACTGGAAGCCTACTGAAAATCATATTTATGCGATATGTGTCGATGTGTGGGGCAATAATTCGTAACCCGGCAAACTATGTATCTCCTAGGTGGTTTATGCATCCAGGAGTGATAAAACTATGTTCAGATTACTGAAAATAGACATTTGAAGACTGACGGCAATTGTGTTTGCAGTTGCCAATGTAGATGCAAACAGGCTTCATATATAGGCTTGTCTAGACACAAAGTCTTACAGCTATCGGCATGTACTGCCAAAATTACAACTGAGAAACATGGGCAATACATCCCCATAAGTTTTTTGCTTCTAACATCAGTAAGAAAAGACAGTACACAGTCGTCGTGTTTAACTCAATGAAGTTTCTCAAGATTTTGGAGGAATCATACTTACATTTGGCCACAAGCTTTTTCACAGAGTTGATAGTAGAATTACGTTCAACATTTTCATGGTCAGACACCATTTTTCTTACTTATCGGTGAAGCGGGACTTCCCGGTGCCTTGCCCCACGTCAGAAATAGTTGCATGCCGCGCAATTTGTGGTCTTCAGGGGACCTGGAGAATGAAGAATGCATCAACAAATGACAGTTTCCAAACATCAGCATGCAAAGGTATGCACCACAGGTGCAATCTACACATCCGTGCTAAGGGAATGAGTCATTGGGTGGGCATAACAATTTATTTCAAAGTTAAAAGCACGCCTTCACAGAAGGCTTCTTTCAGATGCGTGATGTGAGATAAATAATTTGCGGGATGGCCTTTGCTCCAGGCCAGTTCGCAAAAATGCATCCATTGTGCTGTATGCCTAAGTGACCATAAGAGACCAGAGTGTGCCGAGCACCACATACGTGTGGCTAACTTAATTCAGGTTGAATTATGCTTTAAATTTATTTCACACAAGAACTGCATTTCGTTCTCTTTTCTATGTGGCTGTCTAAGACTCAATAACTGGTTTGGGACATTGGGACCAACTGGGACACACGTGACGGTACTGTGGCCATGTCGGAGTACTGTAGCTGATTCGGGACCCTTGGCCTTCTTGACACTCTACGCCGTTCTTTGGACCCTGCCACCGCCCCAAGGCTCTGTGGCTGTATGGGGACCCTGCAGCCGTCTACTTGCGCAGTGTGATAAAGCACGCAGTGGGCCACCGCAATCGGGTGCGTTTTTTTGCGCCACGTGACACGTGTCATATGTATACGCGTTGACAAGTTGAAATCGGCCGTTTTGACGCGTTTTTGCGTTTACCGTTATATCTCGGCGCGCAAAGCACCTAGACGCCTGAATGCTGTTTCCCAATATCTACAATTGAAGCGGCCACATTTTCAGCGTGCATCGCGACTTTGTGTAACGCGCCGTTGCGCCGCAAATTGCAATACAATTTGCAATGGGCAGAGTTTTAAAAACCGAAGCCGAATACAAGTCACTACCGTCAAAGCTATGCGTGATCTAGCGTTGAAAACTACATCATCGCAGCGGCCGATTCATTCTGTCTGTGATGCATCCTTTAGCTGACCGTATTTTTAAAAAAATTTCGTTTGCAAATGAGCCGAGACTACGGGGTTGCATGACAGTATTTTCGCCGCGACGGCGGCAGGTTACCGGCCCGGCTCGCGACGTACGCCCTAGGCGTTTAACTTTAACATGGTCGTCCGCGCAGCAAGCTTCCAACTATCGACGGTGAGCGCCCGCGGGCGGGTCGTCCGCGGGCGCGATTTCGGCTCAGGCTTGGTGGTCGGCGGCGCGCTGTGTGTGGTGGCCGCCGTGGGCGTGCAGGTGTGGGTTTAGTTTCCCGACGTTTACAATTAACGCGGCCACACTTTTAGTCGCATCGCGAGTTTGTGCAACGCACCGTTGCGCTGCAAACTGCAGCACAACTCGCCAGATGCCGGCGGAAGATATACTAGCCGCTACTGTCAATAATATTCATGATCTGGCGTTTAAAACCACATCAGCGCGTTAGCGGACACATTCTCTCACTTATAACACTACTTTTGTTGATCGCATTTTCACACGTCGTTGGCAAACAAACCCAGATTAATGAGTTTCATGGCGGCTTTTTGCGTCGCGACGGAACGGCGTTGTCAGGCGTCCCGGCCGACGCCGGATGGTGCTTCAACGTTAAACGGCCGTGTAATCACGTCACCGGCCGCCGTAATTTATTGCACCCGACCGGTTAGACCGTCTCGCGCCAAAATCTAGGCACCGGTGGGGGCTGCAGCGACACGGGAATGTGGTGTACCATGCGAAATGGTGCGGTCACACGCATCACGTGGCACGGGCTCAATGATGGATTTTACTTTCTTCCACGTGTTTGCGCGTTTTGTGCCCCATCTCGGCACCCATGGCACAAACACACTCGGGATTTGCGCACTTCGATGATGAATGGAAGGAGCGAGATGGTAATGTGTGGTGACACGTGCCACATGTGATGGGGCCCACGTTTTGAACTATGGTTTTGCACGTTTTTGCTCTTTTGAGGGGCTTGCAAGTTTTTGTGATATCTCAGAAACCAGGGGACGACGAGAATGGCATGTTTCGATAGACGCTTTTACGGGCAGTCACTCAAACATGTACGATGTCATACTGCACGTGTCATGTGACACGTGTGCATTGGCTGTAAGGATGTATTTTGCCCATTCCGACCATTTTTACGCTTAAAGCAGGATTTCCGCCCTTATGGCGCGTAGTAACACAGACGGGCATGCTGCGATAGGCCATTGAACGGGAAATCCCTTGGTGCCACAAGTGCGGGGTGGTACGTCACACGTGTCAAGCCCACACGAGCCAGCAGGGTGGATTTTGCTCTTTTCCACGGGCTTACACGCTTTGTGCCACATCTCGGCGCCCAGGGCACGGAGCCACTGGGGAGTGGCATGCATTGGTAAGCAGTAGAACAGACGAGGACGTTGCATAAATTGTACTGTCGCATTTCCTGCGTGTAGGGCGTGCACGAGCCACCAAGATGGATTTGGCCGTTACCGGCCGCTTTTCACATTTTGCGCCACATGTCGGCAACCAGGGCACCTAAAACCGTGATGATGGATAGCTTATACTAAGGATGATGATTTTTTCTCCTTGGCACAATTCTTCGCGTTTTGCGTCACACCATTGCAGACCTGGCACGGGGCGCACTCGGGAGTAGCATGCATTAATGGGGAATCGAAAGGGCAATCACATGATTCAGATTGAAGCATCACGTACGCGCGAGCCAGGAAAATTGACTTGGCTACTACCGACCAGTTTTTCACTCTTCAGTGCAATAAAATGTTGTTTAATACAACAGCAGTGTGTTTTGCCATCATTCAAAGGCTGACAATTAATGGAAGGGAGAAAAATCACCGGCGTTTTTTGCGTTTTGATTTGATTGCGGCAATTGATGCGTCACGCGATCAATCGCCGACCCCATGGAATCGGTTCGGCTGTGTTGCAAAGAGCGCTGGCGAAATGCGCTGTCTCCTGCCGGCGGCCGCCAGAGACCGCCAGAGACCGCCAGCACCGCGCGCGACCTGCTCCCGAGTGTTTTTCACACTTCGCGCGATATCTCGGCAATCAAGGCACTTAGGACCGTGATTCCAGCTACAAGATGCATGATTAAAATTTCCCAATTCTACATTAGCACGGCGAAGCAAGCGCGCGAGCGCTTGTTAGATACCAAACAAACGCTTATCCGACGTGTAGTCGGCCTCCTCAAAAGCATACGATTATGCAAAACACCAGTGCTCTGTTTATTAGCGCCAGGTTTCCTTCCGGGCGGTGAGTTCATTCAAACGTCACAGTTTTAGGCAGTATGACAAAACGTCGCATCGCTTCGCGTCTACCGTAAAGCTAGTTGGCAGGTCTTTATGAACAGAATCCCTGGGGTACTGTAAGAAATAAATACGGCGCACTTTTATGCTCACAGTCTGGCTTACAGATCTTCACAAGACGGTGTGATCGGCGGCCGTGTCCAAAATTCTTCAGTGTTCTTTGTAGGTTGTCAAATTTCATGCGTGCCGAGAACAGGGCAACATCATTAAGTCACGATGGCTGAGTCAGAACTTAGCAGACTCGGATATTTTTGTGGTCTTCGCCATTATTCCGCGGTAATGACGCATCAGAGTCACGTGCCATTTTATTTGAAGTGAGTATCTTACATTTAGGCATCTTTCAGGAGCGTTCTCTTGTTAAACCCTAAGACTGGCTAGTCCAATAATGTCGCCGGGTAGTGCCTCTACAGCATCGTCAAGGTATAAGGATGCCAATTTTAATTATTCTCGCGTCCAAATCACGCTACCAAACGCTTTGTAACTGCACTGCGTCGTGCAGCCGCGACCGCCGTCATGTCGACCGCCAGGCGCATCTACGCTGGTGCGAATGCGAGAACGTTTGTTACTGAGCGCGCAATCGCCGATTACCGCGAAGCACATTGGTTGAAGATTGAAACAGTGCGTCGCACGAACCATGTGATACTCTCTTTACCAAGAACAAAGTGCACCTCGGTAACAGCCATTGTGACCAACGCCGTAGGGGTGAAATCAAAGCTACAGTATGACGTCTCGTTGTGCTCGTGAAATTGCTGCGTTATGTTCACATATCGTTCCGCCTAAAGAGAGTGATCCAAGCTTTCGTAGCATTTCTCGTGTTAACATCCTGACACTGTGTGGCATACACAACACTGGCACACTGGCGTGTTGATATTGCAGAACAAATGCGTCAGATAAAGCATGGTCATTATTTTCAGTTGTAATTGTGTATCACACAGCTGCTTAAGTCGCATCGATACAGGGGCAA
>NW_023596225.1:21223103-21262791 GCF_011947565.3 Pollicipes pollicipes
CCGATTACCGCGAAGCACATTGGTTGAAGATTGAAACAGTGCGTCGCACGAACCATGTGATACTCTCTTTACCAAGAACAAAGTGCACCTCGGTAACAGCCATTGTGGCCAACGCCGTGGGGGTGAAATCAAAGCTACAGTATGACATCTCGTTGAGCTCGTGAAATTGCTGCGTTATGTTCACATATCGTTCCGCCTGAAGAGAGTGATCCAAGCTTTCGTAGCATTTCTCATGTTAACATCCTGACACTGTGTGGCTACACAACACTGGCACACTGGCGTGTTTGATATTGCAGAAACAAATGCGTCAGATAAAGCATGTCATTATTTCAGTTGTGATTGTGTATCACACAGCTGCTTAAGTCGCATCGATACAGGGGCAATGACACACCACCAAAGATTGTTTTGTATGGCACTAAGCGTGGTCCGTAAATGCTTCTTGCGTGGCGCAACGGCTCAGACAAGTGTGCGGCTTATCGTGCGCTGTGAGTGCCCACGTATACGAGCTTGCAATTCTCCCGCATTCACAAAACGTAGTGAAACAGGTCGGTGCCTTTCGCCCGTATCCGACATCTGCCTTCGACGTCTCTTATACCAGCTTACTTGTCAAGGGCTCTGGTGGTCGCAACAAGCTACTCCAGCGGATTTCAAAACTCTGTGGTGTGCTTTCTATGAATTAAAACGCACTCCCTGCCAGTGTTGCAAATCTGAAATACTGTTTGAACCACTAGTGTTCAATGGGACTGTTGGCAAGATCAGGAGCAATAGTAGATGTGTGATGATAAGATAGGCTGCTCGATTATTAGACATTTCGGTCCCCTTGGACGGAATTAGAGCGCTAATTTTCCAGGGCAGTGTACGAAGCGTCATCCGTTCATGCCAAGTAGCCAATGTGATCTCTTCCTTATAAATTCATGTTGAAGTTTGTGGAATATGTGGCCGAGTATTGTACAATGTAGCCTGTTCGTGCATTGCTTGGAATTGAAAGAGCTGTGTTCCCTTGCTTTGTTCTTTTTTACATAAGATGTCTCCATTGGGAATTTCAGGACCATACAGTGATAATTTCCATTTCACTGGTATTCAACCCAGGTAAGCTGGAAAAATTAAAAATATTATCCGTATTTTGATGGCAAATTCTTTATCCGGTCCGATCTGACGCGCAGATTGATCCGCAATCAGTAGATAAATCCAATCTGTGACGTGCTTTAGTGTGTGCACCAATTTGTACGTAATGTCTTTCTAACTTATTAAGTGGTTGGTTTGGTATACTGTCACAACCTATAGAAGGATCTCAATCTCTATCCGCAAGAACATATCAGTCATGTCAAGTGTGCCGGGATGCGGTAAGTTGTTGAATATAAGACTTCTAATGGCACGGATGTCTAAAAATCTTCCGGGATCTAGGATCGCGTGATGTTTTCGGATCCCAGGTTTTTAAAAAAAAAGCTTGCCAAAAATCTGGGAGGTTTTTTTAAAGAAGTATCGAGAAATGTTCTGAAATATTGGATCTTTTTGCACTTTTGTCAAAGAATCTTTTGAGTTTAACGGTCTTTTATAAACAATCCTGTTAAAGATTCCTGCAAGATCTGGGAGTTTTTTTCATTTCTCCCAAATACTGAATCTCGACTTCTTTTTTTTTGGGGGGGGGGGGGGGGGGGTGCCCAGGCGCATGTTTTGGTCTTGAGACGCTTTGAACACCGAGCGGTAGCCTTTATTATAACGACAGTGTTTTGTACATTTGTTCTGAAGTTTGTCAAGTTTTAAGTGCAGTTGTAAAATTAAGTTTCATAATTTGTTACACACATCAGTTCGTTAGATAAACGCGAGCTGATCTTCCGGTCGTGGTGTAAAATGTGTACAAATGGAAGAACAACTCGCAACTACAAATCACCAACAGCCTGTAGGAGCAAATTCTGTCGCAGGCTTATGTCGGTGCAAATGAATAAACTGGTCTTTTTAAGCTTACCTTAACTTCTCGGGCAGTGTCAGATGTAGACATGGATGATTGACGTGTAGCTACTTGACGTGCAGCAGGTCATAGAAGACAGATAATTTCGAGGAGATCCAGGGACAAAATAAAGATGACCTGGGAGCTGCCATTCCTTTCGTTTAGCATCAGCTTTTATTTGACATTCGCCTAATTAACTACCGCCCATTTGCCTTGTCGTTTTGAGCGCGTTAATAGCCATGGGCTGGCCATTGGATGTAATCTATTGCCCGCAGGACCCATTTTCTGACATTAACAGGTTTCTCAGCCTTCGTATACTGGGACTGAATGTATCCAGATTATCCAGGATTATCCAGAGGGTCTCGTGGGCAAGGTACTGCGTACTCACAGGTGGGGTCCCTGGGAACCCTGCATTTGAGAGGGAAGGGCACCAGGAACGTGTGCCTCATTGAATGGTTACGTGCGTGATATCAAAGTCATATCCAGAATGGTGACCCTCCGATTATCCAGATAAGGGTTCGGCTAACATAAACAGGGTCTCCAGTTATAAAAGCGGGTCTTCTTATGCTTGAAAGAGCCCCATTATCCGTGAAAGGATGCTTCCGATTTACGAAGGGGTTTCCAAATGTATTCATGCGGTCTGGTTGCCCCAAAACTGGGCATTTGGGTCCGGAAAGGCGGTAATCTGTTGCATGAAATGGTCACATAAATAGGACCTTAAATATGTAGAGGTTGCGTCTTAAAAAAACAACAGGAGCCTCCTAGTTCGTAGCGCCTCCCTCCCCCCGGAGCCAGCAAAGCGTGATTTTATTCGTAAAGTTGGCATCATAATTAAGAAAATGAGCCTCTTGATTTGGGAGCGTCTTTAAGACTATATTTATTTCCCACTAGTTCAGTTCTGGGGGGCTCAGTAATATCAATTTCGGTAACCTTCAGGCAGCTGCAATGCCTTTGGTTCGGGGGCTACCAAAACTTTTGAGTGGGAGAAACATGCTCTTTCACCCCTCACCACACCACACATTGCCGCTCTTTCAACCCTGCCACAAATGTCGCCGAAAACTGGAAGTGGTTGATTAGTACATACGATTTTATGCTGTTTTTTTGGCACAACGCTGATGTTTGCGAATCTAGTGACAAGTTTCGACCATCCAGGCACAACAGCTGATGACGGGGGCGTTTTGTGCATTGATCAGAAAAAAGCTATGCGCTTTAGAACAAATCAGGAAGGCGACCAATGTAAGACACATTCCTCTAAGGGCCTCCAGGTCGACGCGGGTGCTTCAGCCCATGTCGCCAGTATGGCAACCGGCAGCACCACTGGCTACGGCGGACTGGTCGTTCAGACCGGAAAAGGGCTCATATTGTTCTACCCGCGATGCCCCTCATTCGGTCATGGCTAAAGGTTCTCCCTCTTTTTACAACAGTGTGAATCGCAACGAGGTAAAACATGAGAATTTTCCATAGGCTACAAATGTTTGCCCAAGAACCACCATCCCGTTTGGAGACCGGTGAAACTCAGTAAATGAAAAAAGTCTTCAAAACATTCAAAAGTACTTTTTCAGATACATGCTTGCTTTCGGCCATCCGACGGGCGTCGGGGCGTAGTCTGGGGGGAGCTCGTTCTCGTTATTTGCACTGGAATATGATGTTCAGCGCATGAACGAAACAATCGCACTGGAGTATGGTGTTCAGCGCATGAACGAAGCAATGGAAACGACCTAACTACACCGAGTGACTATGGGATGGGATCAGAGCTTCCTTGAGAGACCTTCATTGCGGGGGCTGCATCCGGACGGTGTCTGACTGTGACGGTGTGTGACGTCACCGCCGCATGAGGGATGGCAGCCCGACGGCTCAGAACGTGCTCCTGGATCACACTGACCAATTCAGCGTAAATCCGCCGAGATCAATGGCGTTAATTAGTTAGCTATAGTTGGTAGCTGCAGACAGGTGGTTGCTTGGATGTTCATTTGTCGCCAGACTAGTGCTGGAAGCCGTCGACGATCCGCGCTGATGACACCGTGTCCCCCGTGCGCCGTCTTCCGGTGTGCTGTGCCGGATGGGCAGAGCACGGCTCTGTTAACATTCGCCCGGGTGGCCGGTTTGATAACCCTCGCTCGGGGGGCGCGATTTGACAGCCCCCCCCCCCCCCCGCCTGAGATCTCAGGAACTAATAGTGCTAGAGATACCAAATTCACAGTGTGTTGACCTGTACGTGAACTCACCTAGATCAAAGTTTGAGGTTCCTAGGTCATGACCTTCGGGCCAAATAAGGTCAAACAAGGTCTAGTTCCAGGTTGGTCTCCAGAGCCCTTTGAACCTAGATACCTGTTCTAAGCAAAAGGTCACATGCTCATTTGAGGTCAGCGACCTTGCTTGACTTTTTTAAGGTCGTGGCGACCAAAATCATACAACGTTGTTTTGAATTTTGCATTTAAATAAGCGACAAATATGACGCCAGGCAGTATGTTTCTGCAAACAAAATTTTGACCTGGGTCGTTTCAGGTCAATGACCTATGCTGACCTATAAAAGGGCCCGTCAAAAGTTTTTTTGTACTTCCGCCAGGGGCATACCGAGTATTTTTTTCATCTTCGTGTCATAATACTGTGGACAGAGATCATACATTAGAATATTTGTACGTCTGGCTCTGGAGGCATCAGAACCGGAAGAGGGGACATAACCCGCGTCACGGTGTCGTCATGAAGCCCTGTCGACCGGCCGGCGTCGCTGCACTATGGCGATTGACACGGCATAAAAAGCTCTGGTGTTTTTTGCACGCATTTCCCCAGCTATGGCATTTCCCCAGCTTGAGCACCTTTTGATGCAGCCCACGGCCATGCTCTTTTTAAGACCCAAAACGGTCTAGTTCCTGAGTTAAACGTCCGCAAAAGTGCCAAAAGGCTTATTGGGAGCCTATTTTAAAGTCGCCTTGGCATTGATGACGTCTTAGAAACGTCATGCAACCGCGGTCATACTACAGGCTGTTTTCTGCTTATGGTCAAAACAGCATGGCCGCTGATACTTTCGCAAAAGCGATGATACGGCACGCATGATACAGTGCACGGAAGATGGTTGGCTGTTAGCAAGATTTCGCACTGAATGCGTGTCGCAAATGTAAGCGTGAGCACTTTCTGGTTATGCGGCTCTCGTAATGACCAGGGAATTTTTATTATTATTTCTAGGCCATAGGTCGGTGTTACAAAAAAGAACGCCACTGTTCACAAAAAAGTACGGCACCCATAAAACGGGCGCTCCCGAAAGTTTAGAAAAAGACGCGACGGCAGATGTTTTTCCCCCTGGCGTTTTATTCTTCTATTGACGTATTTCTTACACAGTTCGGTTGGTGCCTTGTGTACCGGAGCGCAGCAACTTACACGGGCTTATGGGTTAGCAGGACGTAAGGTAAAGGGAAACATTACAGTAAATTTAGATATACATTTTACCAATATTTCACACATATTGTACAACAAACTGAAATTTTGAACAGAAAGTTGTGCTCGACAAGTACAATCTCTTAAGCCGAATTGCCGTAAAACCCCTTTGAGACTTGTTTTGAAGGGAGGTCACGGCGAAATGCAGTGTTATAACCGAAAATTTGTGCGGAAATTGCGAGAAAACCTGCAATTTGATAGTCCCGCGAGCTGTGCAAGTGTAAGGTCGCACTTATTTGACAAAAAAGTGTGAATCCAGGGGCTTGAAATGGGTGTGATCACAAGTGGTGTGTGCCAGTGGCTTGTATTGGTCAAATTTGATCTGTTCTATAACTATATCTATCCTTATTCCTAATTTAACTCTTTTCTACCCCCGATATTGATCTTTATTGATCAATGTACCGCATTCTCTCTCTCTCTCTCTCTCTCTCTCTCTCCTCTCTCCTCTCCCTCTCCCTCTCCCTCTCCCTCTCCTCTCCTCGCTCTCCCTCTCCTCCCTCTCCTTCCCTCTCTCTCTCCCTTCCCTCTCTCCCCTCTCCCTCTCTCTCTCTCTCTCTCTCTCTCTCCCTCTCTCTCTCTCTCTTCATCTCTCTCCTCTCATCGTCTCTCTCTCTCTCTCTCTCCTCGTCCTCTCTCCCTCTCATCTCTCTTCTCAATCATCCTCTCTCTCTCTCTCTCCCTTCATCGCTCTCTCTCTCTCTCTCCCCCTCCTCTCTCTCTCCCTCTCATCCTCCTCACTCCCCCCCTCCTCTTTCTCCCCCCCCTCTCTCTCTCTCTCCTCTCCATCGTATTAAATAAGCACCAATGCGTCTTTCCCGACCCAGACCGCATCCGACGATCGTTCGACGTTACACCGGACGATGTTAACGTCCGATCAATTCTTCCGCTGGTGAGGCGGCGGAATCCTGACTATTTTTGAAGAATTGTTTTATGATTCTCTATTTACCATAAATGATCCCTGAAACGTTGTCCTGGCTTTCTGCTAGATGATCACATCCCTTTTTGTATTCGTCAATATCCCTGATGGCCTTGAGTTCAGGCGAAAAAATGCGCAGTAGCTGACTAATGCCACCATTTTATTTATCAGGCACCAGGTGTCTGACAAAACAGCACGCTTCAATCGGAGAGCACTGAATAACGGGCACGTTGCCAATATGACTTCCCTTCTTCGAAGAAGAAAAATCTTGCTTAAATCCGACAGATTCTGAATCGGTATTATCTCAATACATCTCTTCTTCAAACGAAAATTTAGACGCATGTCCATGTCATATCCAACTCCAGAACTAGACGATAAACACACCACTGTCTGGTTATGCATATAGGTCCCAGCCATGAATATCTTAAGATTTCAGTTTTGCTCTGTCAACAGCAATTATCAGCAGCTTTGCGTGGCTATTCGAGTTGCCCGCACTCCACCACGTGGAGGTCGCCACGACAGATTACGTTTGTTTTCTATAGAAAGAGCCCCTATGTCAGCGCAAACCCACGCTAGCACAGGAAAGAGCGAGATGTATCTATCCCAATCTCACCATCACATCGGATAACACGTCATGCACCTTTTCGCCGAGTACAACGACACCGCTCCTAAGGGCTGCACAAGACACAGACGAACAAGCCGGAAGGTCTCAATGGCCCATGCAGTGCCGCACAACGGTTATGTACAAGTGCAGTGTGGATGCTGCTGCTGGCCGCAGTTCATAAGTCAGTCAGTCCATCGCCGCCAGCAGCCGGCCCACGAGAGATCCAAGTAACATCTCAGATCGGACGGACGTGGTTAGCAAACAAACGCGTACAAGTAGATGAAAACTAACAATAAACGCACACTTCCGGCAGACAGCACACATTTTTTATGGAATTTTTCACTTTTTACTAGAGACTGGATGACGTTACCACCCGGCCATCGCTATTCGCGGCTATCTTAAATGGTATGTTTCACATTTGAAGATATTGAGTTAGGCATCAGATATGATGTGAAATGCTTCCTTGTAGCTGTTGGTAAGCTTTCAAGGTTCAAAAACGACACTAAGCAGCAAAATTCCAAAGTGTATAAAAATGGGAATATTACGTCATTGTTTGATGGCGTATGAAATGGGCTTGTGACGACAGCAAAACCTGGCAGCATCTGGCAGCCAGACCTAAACAATACCTCGAAATGCAGGAAAGCTGACGCCAACCGGCCATTCTCGTCGCGGGGGCTGTGTGTGTGAGTGGGTGTGGAGGGGGGGGGGGGGGGGGATTAGTGAATTTGTGGATATTTGCCTTGGTGCTGGCCGTGAGAAAATCTTTCGTGGACTGTGTGACATGCACAACGTGGTGATCGCCAGCTTTTATGGCAGATTTTTACTATCAAAGCACGATATGCTGTGCTGCTGCTGTTGCTTTGTTATTGATGATCTTGTCAATTTTGTCTTTTTTGTCAACTTTATTGTCGACTAATCGTTGCGCGCAGTGCTGTAGTCCTGACATTGGTATCATGTGAGGTGAACAGTAGCCACTGTCATTGTAAGTGGAAATGGGGTGTCGTGCCAGAATTGATAAATTTGTAACATTGTCTTTATTGCTACTACTATGGTAAATATGGTAAGGTTGGGCTACCAATATTTTTTTGTCTAGGATTATTCATTCAGTTAATAGTTAACCCAGGTATAACCAATGTGGTGCAACGGCACTCCTGCCGTAGGGAGCCCTTTGGCCTTGTTAAATACATTTTTACCAGTCATTCATAAATTAATGAATTTCAGCATGGAAAGATAGGTCAAGCGTGCGCTCTTGCATTGATCTCCCATCTGACATATGACTGACCAAAAACACAGTTATTGTTGGATGGGAAAAATGCCGGGAAGTGATGGAGCTGCCAGTGCACACCAGGCTCATGATTGCTGTCCAAGACACCAACAGCAATACTTTTCCACCTTTCTCAGCATCCAACATCCCGTGCAAGTTGCAGTGACTATGGTATGGACTACTCAGGAGCAATGCTCGCCCGCATGCAATATTTGTGAAGACAGTACAATGTGCATCAGTAATACAAAACTATTTTCAGAATTTTTTGGGGAAGGACAATTTTTCAAAGCCATATAATGTGAGCCTGTACTGAGCATGTTCATTAATGAGCTGCACACATCAGCCCCCACTGCCAAAATGAATTGCTGATATAATGACATGCAATGGATTAATTACATGCTGTAATACCTCAATAGGTTCACAATGTTGGCAAGATCATAATAAAGTAGTAGTACCAGTACTTACCTTTGTACATCCCCGCAACATAAGTGCTAGTGCTTGTCTATGTTTGCCAGCATTCCTTTGTCATGTTCAAACACAAACATTAAGGTAGAGGCAGGGATCACTATTATTTGGTATCAGCATATCAAGCATCAAGATACACATTTTTTTGGGAGTCAGTTGACTGAAGAATACCAAAACAATGTTCTCTCTCAGAAGAACAAACTTCGCACGCACACTCCCCATAACATCGATACGAATACAAATCACTGGCACACACCACCAGCGATCACACGCATTTCGAGCCCGCGATTCACACTTTTGTCAAAGAACTGTGATCTCACATTTGCACAGCTCGCGGGACTATCAAATCGCATGTTTTCTCACAATTTCCGCACAGATTTCCAGTCACAACACCGAACTTCACCGTGACCTCCCTTCGAAACAACGTCCCAACGGAGGTTCATGGTAAGGCGGCTCAACAGGTTATTGCAAAACACAATTTTTTATTCAAGATTTAAATTTGTCGTACCGTAAGTGTGGAATACTTACAGAAATATATATATATAAAATTACTGTAATGTTTCTCTAATTTCATAACGCCTTGCTAACCCATAAACTCGTGCACGGTTCTGCGCTACGGAACACAAGGCGCCAACCAAGATGTCTGTAAGAGATTCGCTAGAAAAAAACGCCAGCAGGATAAAATAGGCAAATTTGCCGTCGCGTCTTCTTTTTTGTAGCTTCGGGGGAGTGGCGATTTTTTGGGGTGCCGTATTTTTTTGCAGACAGCGGTGTTCCTTTTTATGACATTGATCTGTGGCCTAGAAAAAGGGAAGAATGACCCGCCCACGACGAGTGTCGCACAACCCGAAATTGCTCACGCTTGTCTTCGCGACTTACCGCCGTGCGCCGATCATCTTCCGCGGACTGTACCACACGTGCAGCATCATCGGTTTTGCGAATGTAGCAGTGGCCATGTTGTTTTGACCATAAACAAAAAGCAGCCTGTAATATCACGGGGACCTGACGTCTCTATGGCGTCATTAATCAGAAGGCGATTTTGAAATGGACTCTAAAGACTTCGTACTTCGCGGGCGTGTGACTCAGGAACCAGGACGTTTTGGGTCTTAAAAAGGGCTATCCGTGAACGGCATCAAAACGTCCCCAAGATGGCTATTTTAGTTCAAAACACCACCCAAATGTGGAACATTCCCTTTAAGGCAACGTATGGTGGACATATAATCGGCACTGTTGCTGGCAGACAGCCAGCTACGGGCGCTGCACACTGTTCGCGGCTCCGACCAACGAAGGCGACGGCCCTGACAATCTTGGCTGACTTCCAGAAAAAAAATGTCTAGCATTTGAAAATCTATATGCTCCAAAAAGTACTCCGCTTTGCGTTGACTTAAGTCTGAACAAACATGAAGTTAAGGTTACGGGATCTTTTGTTGAGCCTCTGCACTGTAAGTGATTGACGCGCCGAAACTGTTCGCTTCAGAGATGGGCGATGAGCTTTTCGCCAGCAACTCTGCCCAATGTCCTCAGCCCTCTGTCCACTGTCGTCACATGTCTGCTCTGTCCGCTGGGCGTCACATCCTGGTCCAAGATCATCTGCTCCGGTATCTGGGGCATATTTTGGCGTTTGTTTCACCAGTGTACCCCATGCATACATCTAACACTGCAGCCCCACCCACCTACTACTCCCCACGAACACGATATCTGTTTAACGGCGTCGGCGTTTGTCCCACTCGCTTCCAGTGCTGCTCAATACAAATTTTGCCACAGAATCGACATCCCCAATTCACATCCTCTTGACATCCCGACAGTTACGTAAAGATGGTGTCCAAGAAACAGCAAAGAACAGGTTAATGCTTTGACAACTGAAAGAAAACAATGCTGCGCTTCTTTTGATTGCTAGCTTGTTACGAATTACGGTCAAATAGCCGAAAACCCTGGGGTGGAGGCTTGGGTGGCACTTCAACGCAACAGCGGCGAATGGAAAATGTATGCATCCTCTAATTTACAGCAGCTAGGACACAAACCTTATCTAAACGGCGTTTCCACCATGGTATGTATCATTTTGATAGCATTGTAGCATGTCTAGCAGAAATAAATTCAACTTCAGTCATCTACGGGGCAAAGAATATCTTTAAAACGGACCCCTACTCATCTAAAACAAAAATACACCAGAAACCAAGAAAATGCCTGGTGTGTCGAGAAAGGCAAATGTACATATAAAAGTGCAATCATTTTGACTGAGTTTCTGGAAATATGAAAGAACTAAAAAAATAAGGTATCGTTGTATATGCCTAAAAACGTCATCCGTTCTTACTGATCGGCGTAAAATAGTGCCACGCCTGGGGTGGCAATCGACACCCCTACGGTGGAAATCGACATCCCTGCGGTGGTAATCGACACCCCGCTGCCAGCGAAGATGAAACTATCGGGGGCTAATCTGGCGCTCATGTTACGATCCTGATGTGTTTATCTTTGTCGTTTTAGCGCGGCTTGAGGCCGGTGGGTTATCAGCAAAACAAAGCACGTTAGAGGTAGATCAGCGTGTCTCGTCGGAGTGGTATTTAGTTATTCTGCACTTGGGCTGGTTGTAACTGGCTCAAAATACAGCAACGCACACTTAAGCTATTACCTTGTGTGATCGTGCCCCTATGACCGTGTGGTGTAATGTGAGCATTTAAACGATGCTGGGTATGCTATTAGCATTTAGATTACAGCTTCCAGCCTCATTCCACGCTGATTGGATCTGTCAATGCTTGCTACATTATTGTCATCAAATGTAGTTCAGTATCCGTATATGTTTCTATGCGGTATATCCATAACACCTGTTCTGTAGACATGTAGCCCATCTCAAATTACCATGAACTAAAAAAATATGTACTTCGGTCTCAGGATTGTATTATGATACATAGTCCAGTTCAGGTGAAATACAGACTGGATGAGACATTCAGGATGCACAGTATTATAGTTGCAGGAAGCAGGTACAGTCTTCTTATTTCCTGTAGATGGCATTTTGCAGGGAAGCAGGATGTGATGAAGGACGGGCGCTGGTTGGCCCTCGCATGGTTCTTCTGTTTGATCATCTGAAATACACCGTCAGATTGTAGCCATTGAATGAATCACATGACGCAAACATTGCCCACATCCAATATGGGAACATAACCTTATGGTCATATGGTTTGATAAGTTCTGAACGACAGTTAATGGTACTCTCAGAAAAATGTCGATTGATTTAGCTGGTTGTTTTGTAGTGGACAGAATGAAAGAAAAACAGGGCAACGATGTCTAAAAGATAATGAGAAGGTGTCATTTCTCCACCAAGATGTCGGGAAAAAATAACATTGTTCCCAGGCCACACCGCCTAGGAGTTCGAGTCGACTCCTTACAGCCAAGCGTCACAAACAGCCATAGCCAATCAAGATGTGCGGAGACTGGAGGTGTGAGGTGAAGCCGGAATACCTCAGAAACTAGAAGGGCTTATGTCTTAAGAATGGTAGTGCTGTGAACTGCACGGACTGATATGCAAGCTGGCTATTGCAGTCCAAAACTCCATATGTGAACATTCCCGTTAAACGACAATAAACATCCTACAGGGAGAGGAAATTTGTCGTCGAAAGAGATGAAATGAACGCACTTGATTTAAGTCAAATTAACAGCATGACAAATCGCGGTCAAATTGTTCAGAACCGCTTCAGTACTTTTACTATCGCCATAAACACTTCATCACTTGGCATGGTCGTAACGCTTTAATATTTGTCTGAGGTGTAAAGGTATACACACAATGGATACGCCGCAGGCCTAAACATATATGGAAAGCATCTCAACAGGAAGACCAGAGCGAGCCGAGTCACCGCAAATGTCATACCTTGCATTTACAAGGTAAGATGACGTAATCAACCATGCCCATCGAGGGGCATATTTTAAAAAAAAACAGTGAGTTGTGCTGTCTAGGGTGGTCTTTTCATGCGCAGACGTGGCGCGGCGCATGTGCAGAGGCAGATGAAGGCATGATGAGACAGACTGCGTCAAAAAAGGTGAGCGCTACGTGCATTATCATCTGGGTAAGTAATATCATGATGTCGTTAGTAGTAAGTAGTAAGTAGTAAGTAGTAGTAGTAGTTAGTAGTAGTATGTCGTAAGTAACATCATGTCGTAACATCTGGGTAAGTGAACCACGAATGTTCTCTAGTCAAACTTGCTGACAAAGATATTGCCCCAAACGAAGTTAAATACAATCCGACACACGCCTATGACAGCGTTCAACGGGAAGGGTATTGCTGCTCTGGGCGGCTGTCATTAAACTGTTAAGTTTGAGGATGGTGGCGCCGCTTCCAAGAAACGCTCCCGAGCTGAGCACTGAGCACCTGATCAGCCTGAACAGAACCACAGGCTGGCTGAGGTTAGTGGCGAAAGCCAAATTTCCTCTTTCATTTGCAGCATACATAAACTTCCCAAACAAAACAATTAGTCTTGCACGACTTAGGCTTGGATGTTGAATTAAACGCAGACTTCCAAGCAGGCTGTCATTCAATTACAAAATCTCTTGTCACCTTTGCGTTAAAATGCCACCAATGCAACGCAATCCTGGTGCTAGGGATGCTTTAATGTCATTACCATGGACAGTTATCTTAGTTCTGCACCCCTCCGTTCTGCAGCGGACAAAATTAAATTAGTCTGGTTTGTTGGCATGTTTGCTTGTTATTACTTTTAATTGCTAATAAGTATGTTTGCTTGTGAATAGCTGACGTCACGGCGCCTTCTTGACGAGCGACTGCCCGCGCGCAAGGCTAGACACGTGCTTTGGCAAAAGGAAGAAACATCCGTTTTACCCCGATATCAGCCAATAGGCCCTGGCTACGAGATATTGGCCTCATGTTACGCGTACATGCGAGGTTGATAGTGAAAGAGCATGGACATGTTAAAGTTTTCGATTATGGCAAGTTGTTACGCGCGTGGACGGACCACGCTCTCAAACCTGGTACGTATGCGCTAGTGTTGTAATATATTCCAGTAAACAGGCAAATGCTCTTTCGTTCTCATTTCGTTACTGTAAGACCCAGCACGACCTTTATCGTATCACTGCCGCCACGTTATGTGTCATTCAGACTCCCTTTTACACACTGGCATGCGCCATGCGAATAGGCCCTGCAGCTCACGATGAACTACGCGTGGCGAAGGATCCATGACGCCATGTTGCTCAATCGAAGCCGATTGCCGAAGCCGGTGGAATCGGTGTCTCTATTTGTCAACTATTTTTGGTGGGTCCGTATCACGTGCTGCTGTACATTGTCCATGCAAGCCTGATCACTGGCGCGGTACAAGCGAGAACTAAGAGGATTTTGAACCGCCCGTACCAGATTGAAGACAATCTAACTTACGCATCGAAGTGGGTTGCAATTAGTCTGGCTTTCCTCATTCCCGCTTTATCGGCTGTCCTCACGACGTCCCGCTTGACCCGGATGAGAGGCATGTATCAGCCATGAGTGGGCAAGTGGAAGCGACACTGTCCGAATGTTATGCACAAACACGGATGGAGGTCCCTGTGCGGGCTAAGTCTAGGTGGGTGGACCTTCGGTGCGTGTAGTTTTGCCCATCGTTATTCCCTCTTCCTTCATCGCATAACCCATAAACGGCCACTCCTGTCAGGAGGGCTAACTGGCTGGCGACCAATTTTCATCCTGCCCACTAACTAAATGTGTGTGCAACTCTGGCTACCGCAAGATTACAGCTCCTTACAACCCGAATCGCCCTTCTCCTCCGCTAGGGTGGGAGGCGCGGACTGCAGCACACTCTGCTTCGCCAGCGCAGACTAGCAATTTGAGGGTCCGGCATTGCAAGACGGACCCTCAACCTCCAGCCATCCCCTCAGGCCCTTAATCGCCAATCTCGAGGGCCCTTCAGGCCCTCTGGACCTAACGGGCAGGTGCACGCAAACCGAATTGAAGCATTCCATTCGACTGAAGACTCCCTTATTACCTTACTTTACATTTACCAGACCGATCACAATCGTGTTGCATATGAAACGACTATCCATCGCTAGCTGATCAGAAAATAATGTCCCTTTTCATTACCTGTCGTCGTTTTGGACCTTCATGAAATTTCTTCTTACACTTTATTTTCAAACTAGATTCACATGACAATCAGTGGGGCAGATCACCACCCATCCCATTGGCTGCATTTTTTTGCCCCCGACGACTCGTAACTGTACCTACAACATACCTTAACTATACCTAAACCTAAACTGACCTGAACTTACATGACCTGAGCTGATACTAATCCTGTCGACCAAGCTCAATCGTTCACAGAGACATCGGCCTCCTGGCCAGATCTCTCACTATTTGCTTCATGCCAAGCGGCGACATATGAGGGTAGGGTAGGTAGGCCACCCGCTGCGCTGACAACGTGGTGTGGGGTTACCGCGCCCAAGGGTACCGATGCACCTTACCAATAAGATGCTCACTTTTTTAGCGCAGTCACGCCTCCCTGAAGGCCTGGTGATAGCTGTGTATTATGCGGCACAGGCGCCACTGAACCTGGTCGCAAGGAAGTCGGGGCTCACCCAGCCGACATTGGTGGACTAGATAAACTTTCTGAGAGGTGAGGTCAGTGAGGTCGACGTTAGATGCGTGAACGGTGTCCTGATTTGTATATACTGGTTTGCCAAAAGTTTCGGGCGCGTAACGTGTACTTACAGAAGAGCACTTTCAGGACCGCTCTGGCCATACTCACGTGTGCAGTTGTGATCGGTCACAAAAGCCGACTAGCGCGCCCATTACAGAGGTCCAGCGAACTATAACCGATACTTCTCGTATCTTCCCAGCCAGACATTCGGAGCTATGTTTTATGTGATCGTACATGTTCACTTATACATGGCACATGTATACGAAGCCTACATATCATAACATTGTTTATTGATAAAGTTCGTTTTTTGTTATAGTTAAAGTTTATTAATTTGTCATCATGGGTTTATTGCACGAGCGCGTTAAATAATGGTACTGCAGTGTAACCGAAGGCATATCCCGGGTGCACACGTGTAATCGACGACGGATAAAAGGCCTGTATTTTCTGTATTTTATTTCAACCTCTGTATTTCCTCCTACGTTTTTGCCTCTGAAGCAAGCACACCATTGGCACGAAGCAAAGCATACATACTGGGATTCGCAGCTGTAATGTAATACTTGTAAATAGGACAGCGAACATATCAGCATTTATCACTTAACATACCCAATACCAAATTATCGCAACGCATTCCCAAAGGAGATGAAATGTGCTAGCAGTGCATATCTCTGCGTACTTTAACGACGCCTGTGGTTTGTTTGACTCGGCTCGACCTGACATAGATGGGCTCAACAAGAAAACCACGGCTTTTGTGCCATGAATATTACATTCTGGCGAGAAAAAGTTGGGTAAAAAGTATATTTAACTCCAAGTTCCATAAGTTTTCCTGTCATCGCCGTTGATGAACCAGGTGGCTCCCAGCGACGCCAGCCAACCCTCGCGCTACTTGCCACGCCATCTGACCTCCGGAGCAAAAGCGTTCAATACACTACAGAAACGCCCGCGCAGTGAGGCGGCACCAGTTGCCGGCAGTTTTTTTTTCGCTGCACGACCTGTTGTAGGTGCTCTGGTGCCACCAACGGATGTCCATATGTAAATAAATAAATATATATATATATATATATATATATATAATGTAGATGAACATACACCAATTCCATCCTTATACCGAGTGCATGGAGTTACCTGTACCGGATTAGAAGAGAGCCACATGTGGCCACATCACGGCTCTGCCAGTTTTCACGCCAGTACCATGGTATGCGTCTTGTCTTTAATTTCAGTGTTTAGTCGAGCTGTTTAGGCGTTTATCGCGTCGTACGCTGATGTCAGAGGCGATTGCCTGCTAGTTTCAATCCCGGCTTGAAAATGGGGAAGGCTGATAACTGCCCGAAATGGTGCCAGCTGTATTGACCAGGATATGGCCTGTGCGCATCATTTAACCTGCCTGCGATATACCACCATTGATCTATAAACAGGCAAATGAATGGTTACATCTCACGCCATAGTTGTCCCCCGGCTATGTAACGTCCGTGTTCCAGGTGTTAACACAAACGCAGCAGAGGGCGTGTGGTCGGCCATGAGGGTCAAGCTGAACCGGACGCGGGGCACATCACGTCAGATCCTGCCAAGCTACCTGGACGAACACATGTGGCTCATACGCCATGGCCGCAGTAAGGTAAGTGATAGCTTCAGGTTGTGGCGAGAGAGCATTGGCTGGTTATTGACGCAAACATACCACTCACTGTACGGAAAGCTCCAGGTTGTAACGCAAAAACGACGAGGTGCGACCTAGCCAGGTTTTCTTTGAGTGTCTTTTGGAACTAGATTAATGCTAACCAAGTGTTTCACCGGCTAATAGCCATTCAGATCTTGGACGCGCTTTGAAAGAAGCAGCGCGGGAATAAGACAAGGGTCTGAACGCTCTTCTATGCATGGTATGAACAATACCTATTTCAAAAACTAATTGCTGTCGTTAACGCAACTCGTTTCAGGCGTTCCCCGGGCTTCTGCGGGCCATCCGGCAGCAGTACCCAGCGTGGGGCAGGTCCGTCTGCGTCAGTCCGGCTCGCTCGGCGTCCGAACGGTGTCATGCGCAGTCCGTCACCTTCCGAACAAGAGTGGCCACACCGCCTGGTGTTTGGATTGGTGTTTGTTGGAAGTGTATGCATCCGTTTTGCTATGACTGTTGATGTTGGCAAGAAAGTGTCTCTGAATTCATCGTTTTATTCATTCAGAAGGAAGCAGTCTCGAGGATGCCCTAGCTATGGGAACATGACAAATCTTGTCCCATGACATTTTGAACACATGAGTCACACATGTTTCAGTGAAAGACGAAGTGGACATATGCATTAGCATCCCACATATGTAGGCACACATCTGCTCACTAAAATGCCTGGAAAACATGAAGCGCTGATCGGAGGTGTGAAATTTGAATACAAGCCTCGAGAGGCCTGGGAAAACACGTTCGGTAGCGTCTCAATACCCGAGGTTATAGCGTTAACTGGACTCGAGCCGGTCTTGCCGCGTCAGATCCGTGACCCCAAACAACTGGTTATCACGTTTCCGACGCAAGGGAAGTGCCACCAGCGCTGCACGGACCATTTCGGTGTGTCAATAATTTTGTAACTTGCCCTGGATACGCGATAGTGCAGCACAGTACTAGCAACGTAGGGCGATTTTCAAACGTAAAATTATGATTGAACTTTAAATAAAATCTTATTTTGCACCTCCGACCTGTTTGTGACATCACCGCATTCCACACTATAAATATAGGCGCCACCAGGTGAAATCGACAAAGACCATGCGTTTCTTCATCAGCAGACTTCCCGAGGCGTGCGTCGTCAACACGATATCGGCTTTTGTTGTACAAGACGATCAGAGACAAACATGTGGAGGCGCACGAAATTTCATCAGCCAGCGTGACGGAGTGTTCGGGGCATCTTGAATGTTCGCTGTAGAAATATTCAAGCAATGTTTTAATGTATTTTCACATCTGAGAATACCAGGTGTTTTTTGTCAGGCATTGAACTGGGCCAGCTAATCGGCGAGGCATGACTACCACAATTTTGGAGGCCAAAATGTCTGCAGCCTTTTAACTTGGATCCCTTCAGCAGGACCTACAAATATTTAAACACTCGGATGGCAAAGGACAAAATACACCCCCCCCCCCCCTTCGACATCTTGTCTACAGACGCGCGCGGCGATACATTGACTTAACATCCGTTCCAACCTCGCGTCATCCACAGTACATAAGCACCACACCTAACATCTTTACGCAGCCTGACGTACGGTAACTGTCCGTCTCTCAGAACAATCTTCCTGTAATGAGGTAAGCCGAACAATGGCCGCCCCTTCCTCCCTTGCCTCAGACGCCAGCAACCCCATGCTAGGACGATGTTCGCTCGATAAGTCGTAATTTTTAACACACACAGTGTTATTCCATGTCTAAGGAAGGTATTGAACATAAAAAACATGCATATTTGACTACCAAAGGCGCCGTCCTTTCAGTAATTACAAATTTTACCGATAAATTTTGGCACGTATTCGTTATAATTTTGCAAAACATTGATCCGTGATGTACTGCCGTGCTCACGGTCTATTGCCACGTTAAATGTAAGGCGCGTTTGTGCATTCATGTTGGGAATTTTGTGAGACGTTCCCGTATGCCGTAGACGTTTTTGTTAACCATGGTAAAGAGGTACATATGCATATATCTATATGTCCTTTGGTGCATATATATACACGCATACCAACAAAGATAACTATGTATGCACTACGTTGGAATATTTTGACAGAATCCTGTTTGATGCACGTGGGATTAAAGACGACTGCTGACTAAGCGCTGACCAGTTTTTTTAACGCAGCCTAGTTTTCGGGCATTTAAAATGGTTCGCACAAAATCACTCACATATTCGTCGCTCTTCACCTTACATTTCGAGATCTTACCTCATCGTCGGAGAACACTGAACGGCACAAGAAATAATTATTGAGTTGTAATGGAAACAAATTGTGCAACACTATTGGAAACACCTTTTGTCGTCGGATTTGTATAAGCTGTTTCTCATAAGTTGGAGATTTTCTTACACCGATAATGAATGAGGACGACCCTTATTTTATGGTCTTTCTTGCCGTTCACGTGTTGAGACATGGTTTCCCGTAGCGCTTTTTCGTCTTCTTTGGGGGCAGATGTCGTTTGATTTCGACGGTACAGTTGGACGGTCGCTTGACTGTCTCTGTCTTGGTTCGGTGTCAAAGTGCCTCGTCATATGTCATATTTCATATTCCCGTCAGAATTGGAAGACAAAAAAGTTATCCACCAAGACCTGTCTGATTCTTACGAATTCCGAATGCAGTTCCGTCCAATCGGAGCGATGCTTGAATGCATGCTCCGTGAATATGACCTTCATTTGACCTTGACCTTGAATTTGACCCACCTTATGACGTTAATTTTGAAGCGTCGAGGACACCCGGCACTAGAGCACCGTCCGTTGTTACTCTGCCTGCGGTATAGTCGTTTTAAATCGGTAGTCCTTGTCCACCAGTCACGTCAAGAAAGGGTACTACGTTCTGCGCACTACGTTCTTGCCACGTCAAGAAGGGTACGATATTTGAACGCTTAGTTCTTTCGCGCAGTTCAAACCAGACTACTCTTCAAGGGTGCTTTGAGGACGTTTAAGTCGGTCAATGTCCTGAACTTCCACAAAGGTATAATCTACATAGCGACAGTAAATGTCCGGTCCTATGCCATCATTATGTAGTGCCGACTCCTGCATGCCCCACAACGAAATTCGCAAACAAAGGTCCCTGGGGGTGAGCCCATCGCAACACCCTCAATACATCCGTCACCCATGTCCCCAAAAATGAATAGTCTACATGGTGACAGTAAATGTCCGGACCCACGTCCTAATTCTGTAGTGTGATCGATATAAAACTATTATCTACATGCTTATCTTGTTTTGTATACACATTTAATTTAGACATGGTTCATGTGTACGGACATGCGTTTTTAATACGATATACATATACATATTTAATATATTTTATATTTATTACAAATCCAGAGCAAACCTCGCAAGCAAAATTTCGCCAAAATCCCAATGGTCGGGTGACATCGATTACCCGAGTTCGCATGGAGTGACCCCTCCACTACGCGATAACTGGCAAAACCCTGCCACAACGTGCTACCCAGCCCATGGATCATGTGACAGCATTGGCAGGCTCATACCGGCATTTTCGAAAGGTCACTCAGTCCTCAGTCTTGTGCGGGAGTGATGACGACCACACCCACTACGCCGAGTTATAGGCACGCTGCCGACGCTCAGTACTGCTCCTCCATCACTACCGCTCCCTTGCTCCCAGGAACCGCGCTTATGTCAAACGCTTTGCTCACATCTCCCTCAGGCTTACTCCAGGTACCCGGATAGCTCCGTGAATGCTTTCGTGACGTTCAATCATAAAATATGCGGCAATACGGAGAACGTGAAGCGGTGCGCCATTGGGTCGTGGGCTCAGGTCTTCCTTCCTGTCTACGATCCGCCACACATCAAACGATGCACTCGTAATTAACCCACGGCAGAATCCGCGCCCCTATACAGCCCAGGACACTAATGGCAGTGTGCGCTATGCTTGTGTGAATCGTGGGGTCGACCCAGCGCTAAGCGTCGTTCCAATGGGCTGGGCAGTTCAGCCTGATTTATTTGCATGTCTGCTGTGGGACAGGTGTGCTGCACTTACGTAGGATGAAGGTGCTGCCGCTTGGTGTCCCGAAAGCACTGAAAGTCTTACCGAAACACCCAAGATTATTCAGAACTGTGAAGATGAGGAGGCTGCGAGGCGGGAATGTGTCGTGAAATTTTGTCGCGTTGGAGCTGCTTTTATCACCTCACTGAAGAAGGGCAAATCGCGAGATGCGAGTGATTATCGTGTGGCCTGTGGTATTGTTTGTATGGTGGGGTAGTCCCGCGCCAGTCCTCTCCGCCTTTATTCGCGCGTTTCCGACCCTCACGCTGGACGGACACGTTAAAATGTCCTGACCCAGTTTGACGAGGTGCCGCTGGTCGCCACACCGCACCCATCCTGCCTCAGCTGCTAGAGCGTGAAGATGTGGCTGATGACGCTGTTTGCCTTATCTGTCCGCAGCGCTGTTGATACCAGTGGAGCGGCGCGAGCGCTTGTGGCGGCGCCATGCCCATGCTGCCGGCCGGCTAGCGAATGAGTCGCTCCAGTGATTAGTGGGCCCAAGGCTCTGCAAAGCAGGACTGTATGCCGGAAGCATAAGACGGCCAACATCGGGTGCTGACCACCGCCGACTCGGTTCTTGCCAGGGTGCTGACGGCAACCGGCCTCGTCCTCACGCGTTACCGGCGACTCCAGTTCTCGCACTCAGCGCTGTTTCGGGCATTTGGCATGTGCCTATCCGTCCCAATTTCGGGACGGGTCTCAGCATTTCTGGATATTTTGGTATTCCTTAGTGTGTCAACTCGCTACCGTCCGTAAGTTATGACGCCATTCGTACGATTGTGTACGACCTCTGGCCTCACGATTGCCAGTCTCGTAAGTAACTCTCCTCTGCGTAACTACACCAGCCCGGTGGTTAGCGTGCGCTGCCATGGGGTGATTTTAACAAGAAAGGACTTCTGCCGGGAAGCATTCCCACAATGACGCCGTGTTCACAAGGTTGTGCCGTTTGTCCAAGTCAGTTTGTTTCAATTTCAACGCAATGAGGAGTTGCCGAGGGTCGACCGAATGCAATGTAACCCAACACCCTACCTATGTGTTGTACTGGCAGCTAATTTCCTTGAAGGGAATGTTCCACATTTGAGGATATTGAGGTAGGCACCAGATGTGATGGGAAAAACTTGCTTGTAACTATTGGTAAGCTTTCAAGGTTCAAAAACGGCGCCAAGTAGCAAAATTTCAAAGTTTGTAAAAATGCGCCTCATTTCGTCATTAAGTGATGGCGTTACGGAATAGTTGTGTGACGACAGCAATACCTGGCAGCATCTGGCAGCCAAACGTAAAAGATGCCCCGAAACACGCGAATGCTGACTCCAGCCGGCCATTCTCACCGCGCGGGCTGTGTTGGGCGGCAGATTAGTGGGCAGTTTTTTGTGGATTTTTCGCCTTGGTGCTGGCCGTAGGAAAAGCTTTGGTGACCTGTTTGACATACACAACGCAGCGATCACCAGCTGTTATGTCTGATGATTAATATCAAAGCATGATATGCTGTGTTCTTGCTACTATGCTGTTGGTGATTTTGTCAATGTTGTATTGTCGGCAAATCCTTGCCTGCATTGCTGTAGTTCCGACATTGATATCATGTGATGTGCACGGTAGTCACTTTCTTTATTGTTGCAACTGGACATGCGCTGTCATGCGAAAATTGGTCAAGTTGTGGCGTTGCTATGAATTGATTGCCAAACACTGCTATTGCTATGGCAACGATGGTAAGGTTGGGCTACCAAGAATGTTTGGTATTCTTCAAGTAGTTCAGCTGTTTTCAAAGACGAAAAATATCCACCGTGAGCGTTCTACGCGCAGTACGCAACAGACAATAAGCTCGCATTAGCAGAATTGCCCACTTTGAAATCATACAACCCAAACGACGTCTTTAGCACCAAAAGTAATGAGGCAATTCATATGATTCATTTTGTGGTTTCGACCATTGCTACTCACAATGCTGGTATGGTTGCCTATCGTCTTCAAAAATTACCATCTGGCAATAGGGTAATTTTGGCAAGAAACCGGTAATGTGATTCGTAACCTGCAGACCACGGAGGATTTATAACAATATTTGTACTAAAAGGGGAATAATCACCAAGTGACGGACATACGAGCAACCAAGAAGTGTCCTAGCTCTTCACATTTGTGTCTCAAATTGTCTGTTGGTGCGCTTAACGCTCACACATCCAGAATTTTCAACATTTTTATCGTATATCTCATAATTTACGGTCCATCGCACGCGGGCCAGGAAGGCGCATACACTCTTACCTTGTGGCACTTTTTGCGCCCCGTAAATTATTTTATTCCCAGTTGTGAAACTTGGATTGATATTTCTAAACGGACGACACCTGCGAAGAGCGAACAATGCTAACAGCAACTATGAGCCAATCAGCTCACTTTCTTGTGTTAGAAAATTCTTGAAATAAATATCTTTAATAGCATCTATCGACACCCAATAATGGCTGCTCTCCGAGCAACAAAGTGGATAACGTCCAAAACATAGCACATCCAATTCAGCTGGTATATTTAATTAACAATCTTCATGCAGCTTTGGACGGAGTCAATTGACTTACCAGCCATCTACTTGGACTTAAGTAAATATTTTGACAAGACATGGCATAAGGGCCTCCTACTCAAGTGCAAGAACTGTTGTGGTTTGTCAGGAACCCTCCCAGATTAGCTAGAATCGTATCTCCCAGACCGTGAGCAGGTAATAAAGGTAGGGAACAGTTTCAGCACGCCTAGGACCATACATGCGGGATGCCCAGCAGGGGTCCGTTCTGGGGCCTCTCCTTGCGCTTATATATCTTAACAACCTCACCGACAAAACTGATAATGACCTGTTCTTTGCCGACGATACTACGCTATACACAGCTCACTCACACGACCCAGTTACCGTACAAGCGGCTACTCCAACACGACTTACACATCATACAAGAGCTCGGCAAAGACTGGCTCATCACGTTCAACGTCATGAAAACCATAAAAAAATCAAAACAACATTCACCTACAGAAACATACATAGCCCACCGCAGCTGGTATTTGATGGCCAGCGCATTCCTTCCGTTACAAGCTCACAAGACAACTTGGCCTGGCTACATCCGCTGATTTGCACTTTTATCAGCACGTTGAATGACACCATCTCCCAAATCAAGTCGAGTGCTTGGACCTCTCTACCCACTATCGCGACTTCTGCCTCGACATATCCTCAGGCGACATGTACGACTTATTTTTGTTTTTGCTTGATTATTGTGACGCAGTATACGACGGATTTCGGCAACCAGCGACTCCCTGAAAGTTGACAGATTACAGTTCAGAGCAGCAAAACCGGTGCACTCTACAGAACACACACGCGCGCACTGTCGGGCGATTTGGGTTGGAACACTCAAATCACGAAGAAACATGCACAAACTGACGCTGTTCCACAACCAACATCTACTGCCAACAAACGTCACTGCACTTCTGACACATGAGCACTTGCAACAGGACGCCCACTACGCAATGCAATGACACATTACCGCCGAACAGGACCTCAGCGTACCAAAAATCCTACATTCCATCAACTACGAGAAGATGGAACCAGCTCCCGCTTGAGGTGTCATCTCCCCAGTCTCCTCGTTCCTTAGACGGGAAATGTACCAGCGCTGCGGTGTGGCCGCGCCTCCGGTGCATCACAGCTTTGGATCCAGGCATGGTAACATCCAAAATACTAGACTGACATTGGGAATGTCAGACCTGAACGCCCACCTGTTCGAAATTGAAAATACAAGTACACTTAGCCCCCCTTGCTTGTGTGGCTATCCATATGACGACCCTTGACACTTTGTGCTGAACTGTCCTCGCTATCACGAAATCCGAATTTCAATGTCATGTAACAGATCGTATCATTCCAAACTTTTTTAGCTCACTCATGACGAGCAACTAAGTATCTGTCTCAGAGGTAACGGTTTACAGGATCGCAATGGGCAGCAAATAGTAAAAATCATCCAAACATTTTTTCAGACCAAACGATTCGGGCGCGGGCAGCAGACGGGCCACTGAGTGGCGTTGCCGGGCCGGGCGTCCACCACCGGCCTTACACGCGTAGATCGGAGCGGCGGCGGGCGCCTGGCCCGTGTCGGCCTCCAGAGCGGACGAGTGGGCGGTTGGTCGTCGGTTCTCTGGCGGCGATGGCCGATCTTTTTATTATTAAGAGGCGCCCAGATTTAGGCGTTCCGCTTATGCGCCAGTCCACTGATCATATTATGTACTGCTTCATGTTCATAATCGAAAATAAACTTCAAATTAAATCAAAAGTATTATTGATTATATGATTGATGACATCCTCTTGCGTGATTCGGGTTGGCGAGACCTGAAAACCACTCCGATATCCAAAGGCATACTCTACCGAAATAATATGCCAACAGCAGTCCCAAGGAAATGGGCCAAGCCCCGGAAACCGTAGATTGAACCAAAGCTCGATTTCGTTGGATGGTGCTGTTCCGTTCGGCGGGCTCAATTTAACCTTTAGTAGACCAAAGGCGTTTCAGGCCGACTATTTATGCCATTATTCGGACACCAAAATGGATCTTTTTAACCAATATAGGGTATATTAATCACAGGAGCATATGGACATGAAGGCATCCAAACTTCCCACATCGCTAGAACATATTCGGTAAGAGTACACGGCGGCTATAATCCCCAGGGGAGGTAGAAGTCCTCAGTGTAACAGCAACGGCCACTAAAGAGGTGTCGACATCGTGAATAGCAATGTCGACAAGGGCATGCTGACGTCGTGCATATCAACGACATCGGAGGGTAGAAGGACCGGAGTCGGAGTCAAAGGGAGCGGAGGGAGAGAAGCTAGGTACGTCATGAATATCAACGAGAGCTGACTCACCCCCCCCCCCCCCCCCCCCCCCCCCGGCGCCGTCCGGACCACCACTGACCCACTGCCGACCCCGGCCCCAGGCGGGACGTACTACCCGGCCTGTGATTGTCCGGATCACGTGACCACGCGGCTTGAGAACAGACGCAAATATAGAAGGTCTCCTGAAAGAAAAGCGGCCGCTGCCCGCGAGATTCGAATCCAGCACGAAATGCGTACGCGCTCACAGCTCAGGCACCGTAAACCACTGGACCACTGGGACGATGATCACAGCGGCAGGATAGAGGGCAACTAATCACGTACACAACAATACTTTAATGGTTAGTGATGCTGTGCACTCTAAACCGGAGTGCGGCTGATACCATTCCAACTTACTAGGTGCCGGCACGTCGTGCAAGAATGTTGCGTGAAGCGGTAAGTTTCACACGTGAAACCGGGTCATATGACTCGGACGCTGCTATGGAGCACTACGGTTCTCGTTGCATCGTGACGCAGTAGTGCCCTCTTCCTATGAAATGATACTGTGAAGGAACATTATTTATTTTCTGTTAATGTGAGGTGTAAAACTTCCGTTAACGTCAAAAGCCTCATCTGTTATTTTTACGCGCTAGCTTTCTTGCCAACGTCAACGACATGTGCTTGAAGTGGTCATAATTTTAAAGTCGCAAACTGTGGTTAAAATGCTCTCTGAAGATTAACACCACTAATGCACGCTCATCAATCGTCAGTATATCTCGTCAATATATCGCCGCACGCGTCTGTAGACAAGTTGTCGAAGGGGGTATTTTGGCTTTTGCCATCCGACGTTTAAAAGTTGTAGGTCCTGCTGAAGGGAACCAAGTTAGGAGATTGCGGACATTTCGGCCTCCAAAATCGTGGTAGTTATGCCTCACCGATTAACTGGGCTAAAACTAACACCTGATAAAAAGCACCCGGTCTTCTCACATGTGAAAATACATTAAAACATCGCTTGAATATTTCTTTAGCGAACAGTCAAGACGCCCTGAACACTCGGTCACGCTGGCTGATGAAATTTCGTGCGCCTCCACATGTTTGTCTCTGATCGTCTTGTACAACAAAAGCCGGCATTGTGTTGACACACGCCTCGGGAAGTCTGCTGATGAAGAAACGCATGGTTTTGTCGATTTCACCTGGTGGCGCCTATATTTAGAGTGAATGCGGTGCTGTCACAGACAGGTCGAAGGTGTAAAACAAGATTTTATGTGAAGTTCAATCAGGATTTTACGCTTAAAAATCGCCCTATGTTGCTAGGAGGTACTGCACTATCGCGTATCCAGGGCAAGTTACACAATTATGGACACACCGAAATGACCCAGTGGACGTAGACCAATAGCAGTGATGGCCACTAAAATACCCCCACCCCCACAAATCGAGAATTAACAGACTGACCAGAACCGAGACCACCACTCTCTTCGCAAGGCGACTTTTGGCGCGGGTAAGACGCATACAGAGTGCTGCATAACTTCCAGGTCAGCGATCAAGTGATTGAAATACCAGTTTCGTTATTTGGGCGGAGGGGGATATGAACGATGGTCAGTCTTGTACTGTCCTCTTAAAGCCGCCTAATGGATCTGGTCCGGGATACGGAGTCGGACATGCTTATTGGGTAATAATATGGCCGCCGGCTGGCCTTTCGAGGCTGGCTCGCGCAGTGAGCACCTTTACTGTTTCATCTGTTCCGTGTCAAGTCGCTCTTCCGTGGCATGCTGCGAAGGAGTGTGCACTCCATCTGAAATTTACTTCGGTGAACACCTCGGTGAAAGGAAACAAGAAAGTTTAATTTGGTTCCGTATTGGATGAGCTGATCCGTCAGTACAATATTGGATTTTTCGTGGTGATGTATTTTGCCGTCCCTTGGAATCCATTCCCGTCTTGGAAGATGTTCCCCGCCTCAATCCGGTGCGGCATACGCTTCTTCCACGAACAACTTTTCGTTGGTATGTCCTCCCCGTCCTTCATTCCCGTCTATGCGACGAACGGATGCAATGTTGCCAGCGCTGCATCCCCCAATGGAATACTGAGATGACACTGGAACTGAAAACGAAAAATTTTCCGAAAATTTTTCGCGCAAAATACACTATGCTTGCAGTGTTCAAATACGCCCCTCAGTCTCCGCGACTAAGTGACTGTGTGCTATTTATGTGTCAATGTTATTAATGCATTGCGCAGTAGTTTATCGCAGTGTTATTAGTGCTGAGCGATTTATGACCCGTTCACATCCCTCCCAAAATCCTTATTTTAGTGTCATATGCCAACGCAAGACCCCGTTTGAGGCATCGGGTGACTAGACCTCAGTTCCGTTTCAACATTTGTCTTACGCTTATGATTTGACAAGCGTCTGAAACGAGCAATTTAGAAACATGTATGCACATTAATTATGCAGTCATTTAGCCTCGGGCAGGGGCATATGTTCTTAGTGCCACTGAGGGACTGGGCATATGCATACTCTATCAAGTGTTGAAGCCACAGACCTCTGTCATTTCAATCTCAATCAAATCTGGTACCGGTCATATGCTCCGACCGCACATATTTTCGAGCACACGTTAACGTGCGCAATTTTTTAGACTAACACTAAACTTCTCGAGTACTATCTTGTGTCCTGAATGAACGATACTAATGCACGCAAACACCAGCAAACGGTAGCGTTGGGCCCACATGTTGCTGTTTCGTAATCATGGAGCACTTATGGAAGGCGAGCCATGGCATGTTGAGTGGAACATTGCGAAAATCTTGGCAATCATCGTACACGATTTCTGGCCTACACACCTATCACTCCAAAGCGCTAATAATCGTCCGGCGCAATTTTTGATACGAGCCACGCGACATAGTGTACTGGCAACGCAAAACACACTGAACAGCTAAGTGAGCATATTTATCCAATTCAACAACCCATTTTTAGGTGCGGGGCATGGTAAAAGGAAAGCATAATGAAGTTCTAAATTCCTGTACGCATGTTACATAATTTTTGCTACTCGTAAATTATTTTAGAGGAACCTCTCCAGTCTTTCTCTTGCATAGTTGCAACAAAAACACTTGCATTTGCAACAAAGACTTTGGGTAGAAGTAGGCCGTGCACATTCAATTGGCGCGGGTGAGAGGCATGCAAAGTATTGGCTCTCGCCCAATGGTGAGCAAGCTGTGCACGTTTTAATCACGAATCGCTTTTAGTGCTACATAGTGCAAGAAATTGGATTTGATCGCTAGTTATTTCGTAAATGGCTTGTGGTCGAATGGATTAAAGGCACTGTCGAAAGCCTTCGACATTTAAAAAAGAAAAAGAAAAAACGATCAGGTGAGCCCTTATGACCCTCATTAGTATAGATAACACGGGGGAGCAGAACTGCATCACTATAGAATATGACGCAAAAATTGAGTCAATCTATTTTCTAGTTCACCTCATGCGGTGAACATTTCAGACCCGCACTGCACTGTGTTTTTATGACATCGCACAATTCTGGGTCACGCGGGCGGCAGTTCACGGCTTGAAAGTTCATTGTCCTTTAGAATAATTGTTGGATGATTTTCCACATGTGAATGTGCAATGTGAAGGAAGGCTTTCAAGGTATCCAAACGGTCCTGTCCTGCACGGGATGACACGTTCTTGAATATTACATAATAATTATGACAGTACGACTGACCGTGTAGTTCGCGCCGGATCATCTACTCGGACCACAATCATCAGATGTGAATTGTTCTAACAAACACCGCCGGCGGAATGTTAATATTAAGAATCTGGAACGCGTTGTTTTTCATCCGTTATTTTAGTACCAAAACAACATCCAATACCTGTTTCTGCGCTGTTTTTGCGAGGCCACAAGTGGAAAACTGGAGACATGCAGCTAAAGTGATGAACAGATCACAATGCGAATCACGAGCATAGAAATTCGAAATAGAAATCAACGAAGTTGTGCTCAATCGCAGTCGAATCAAAGATCGAAGATCACAGCAAGCTTAAAGTAATATACTAGATTGAATTGCGTATGCCTACGTTTGTGATCTTCGTTTTTCAGCACAGGTAAATGTGGTTGCATGCATCAAGGTTTGCGTTTGGTTTGGTAAAGGTTGGTTTGTCAAGCATTGCGTAAGCTAGTAATACAGTTGAGCAAAAGGCGGAGACTGAAAATTGGAAAGTTTGTCACCATCGCGTGTGCAATGTTCCACTCAAACACGCAAAGGCTTGTATCCAAAATATTCCAGAATAATTACATGTCGGCACCACAGGTTGAGACAACTGGTCAAAGACAATAGTCGCAGTCATCACTCAGCGTCATCAACCTTTGATAGCCCCCAAGCAGTTAATGAAGGCAGGGGCTTGCAACAGCTCAGTGGTGGCTCCCGGCAGACCCTTTGGGTTAGGTAGGTTTGGGCTGGTTCGGGCTGACGCTCTGGGTGCTCCAAAGCCCACCAGTAGGTATGAAAACGTGCTATATGTAAACTGGAACCGGGGTGGAGACCAGATTTGGGATTTTGCACCAAAAGTTGGCACCTTGCTTTTCCCAATTTCGCGGGCGTGGGGCTCTGGAACTAGAAGGGCTTACATGTTGTGAAGTGCTAAATTGTGAACAGCAGCGAAGGGTCTTCAAAATTGCTGTTTCAGTCTTAAACCCCGTATAAATGTGGAACGCGACCTTCAAGCACGTCGGTCACAAGACGCTTGAAGTACGATGTGGTAGCGGAAGTGGTGGCTGCCTGGATTATATTGTTTAAAATAACTTGACACGCATGTGAGTTAGTCCGATGTATCCTGTTATTGGCCAACTCCCTTTAAACACGATGACTTGATACATTCTGCATCATAACTTATCACATAATGACATGCTGCACGAGTCAATTTTGAACAGTGTGGTACAGGGCTGTGCATTGCTGCGTAAGTGATTGGTCCAGACGTTCCCAAATGTATTATCGTTCGGGCAGAGAATCCTGTTACTTTGCAATGTAGGAATATCTGGAGTGCTGTCTGATCGTCATTTGAATATTCAACATATGCAATGGCAGCCCTACGCGTTTATCTGTAGAGGTGTTATCACCCACAAAACAGGCCAAGCAGCAGTGTTAGTTCTTCAGCACAGTTGCATGACCATATTGGATGCATTCATTGGGAAATAAATGGCAGTGTGGGATAATATGTCAGTCTTGTCATGTGCGCAAACCTGCTTACGACAATGAACCAGATTAATTATCATCCTGTACTGTTCAGAGCGGGTCATTTGGTATAAAAGCTAGCAGAGTGGTTAAACATAATCCAGGCTACTCCAAATGGCAAGGTTATGTACTTTCTAGATCGGAGGTATCAAGATCTCAATTTTTGGGTGTGTGCTGGGGCCTAGCTTTGTAGTACTCTAGCACAGTGTTGGAAAACTTGGCATTTCCTGGTATAATGTATACCAGGAGATTTTGTGCTCCAGGATTGTGACTAAGTAAAATTAAATATTTTGTACTCCATCATGATACAAGGACAGCTTTTGGAAAAACTCATTTTATCTCTTTGTGTCAGTACAAAATAAAACCGGAAGGTGCAACAGCTTGAGACTCTCTGCTTTCATCAGGAGCCATGTATTGATATCTGCAAAAGTACAAGTCTTGCATCCACCAGGGCTAAGATGCCCAATGGCAAGCAGCCTGCGTTGCCACCCAGGGAAATGATAAACCATGTATGGAAATGTTAAAAATAAAGCGTGTGAATGTTGAATGGAATCGCCTTTGAGCAATACCGGGAAATGAAAAACGAGTACCAGAATTGCAACGGTCTATAGATTAGCAAAGCTCACTTCCTATGCCCTACGCAGACCAACTCAAACCTGAACATGACTTAACCTACCATTGACGACGAACCGCATTAATTGCCGAGGATGCAACGAACAATCATAGAAAACCGCACGCCCAATCACCTACCGCAGACGGCCGCCTTCCCACGCGCCACCGTTGTATCATGGCAATGCAAATAAGAGAATCACTAACAATTCAGTGTCGAAAACGTCTCAACTATTCAGCGGCTTGCGCCCGCCTTCCCAGCTCAGGTTGGAGGTTGAACATAGCAAAACTCTCCAATTGGTTATAATGATTCGCCTCCCCATGACTGATGTGTCAAGAGCATAAATGTTCCGCTCGCGCTCATGCCTTGAACAGATTTGTAAACATTTGGACGGAAGCTGTATAAGAGATGGGCATTACGATTATGAAGGACTTATTTGTACTCATCCCGGACCGCCATGCGGTTGGATTTTTGGCCATCCTGGTATCCGGGGTGCAAAAATGTTACGGCAGCTGTGGTTTTAAACCAAGTTAAATTTGTCAGCTCAAGGGTGCAAAATTAAAGCTGGCGGTTCAGTCTTCACAAAAATATCCTTTGAAGTCGAAAAACGTTGCTATAAACAGCCCAAAAAAAAACTGTTCGGAGACAGCCATCTCACTCCGACAAAAACACCAGGACACCAGAAGAACTTAAACCCATAACTTTGGCTCGGCAAATTAAAGAGAAGGGTTCATTAGGATAAAAACATCAATTAATTGAAACATGAATTATAACATTTCGCATTGATATCAGTTAAAGCGCATCAAAACCCATTAATACGTTGCATTATCCACCGGAGTCAGCGGAGTCTAGCGGTGCAGACCCCGGTTCCTTTTGGCCGGCCTGCACGGGTCTGTCAGGCATTGTACCTGCGCTGGCTCGGGGCGGCATTAGGTGGTGGTGGAGTTGTTATAGGGCCTTGGTGGAGGACATGAATGTTTAGCTGTTTTTAAAACCAGTTACGTGGTGGAGCGTGAGTAGCGTGACCGTAGAGGAGCGTGAGTAGCGGTGCCGTGGAGGAGCGTGAGGTGCGCGTACAGGTGCGCTTACGCACCTACGCGCAAACGCACTGGTACATGGCTTGAAAGCACAGTTCGCACCTGTTTGATTGCTTGGTTACGCAGGGCCGAGCAGGGAAGAGCGGAAGTTCACGTAATACGGTGCGGTAATCGCCTCCGCAGCGGAAACTCGCGACCTGTGATGATGGACTCTGTGACCTGTGAGAGACCTGTGAAACTGCTACTGGCGGCGCATCGAAGGGCTCCCGGCAGAAGGAGCATAGCGCCATCCCGTCGCCATCTTAGTGCACATGAAGCATGCAGGCCCAGCGTCACAGCCCGTGTCAGCAGGGAAGCATGACGCGCGTCCTGGCGCGCTCGTCCCACTCTACTATGCAAATCTGGCACCTCTGTGAAGGAAAATGCTTTGTCACAGTGGATGTACAGTGAGCTAGCATGAGTCATAGCTCGGTAAGTCACTCCATCTAGTATTCCCGGTACACGTTGATTACAAAGCGTTAACGTAGCCTGTTGGTGCCTGGTCATAGATGTAGAACGGCCGTCCTCGATTTCGCTGATAATTTTATTTCCATAGCTTTCACGAACCTCCCGGAAATGAAAGTCCCTGACGTGGGGAAAAGGCCAATATGGTATCAACAATAAAAGGTTGCGGGCCACCAGGAAGTTCATATATGAGTCGCGTTATAAAAATATGCGTTCGTGTGTTTCATGCTCTGTGTATTTGCCTATCCTTTCACCCACTAGGCGAAATTTATCCCGTTAAATATGATGGTACTGGACTATGAAGTGCCTCAATGTATACGTTGTGGAAAGGTGCGTCGCAGCCAGCCCCTGGACCTGGGTGTTAGTATCGTCCATTAACTATATTGTGCATAACCTGATAATTGTAATTATAGCGATCGTCATTCAAAGTAAGACCTGCCCGGACCGTAACGGCGGTGGAAGTGAGACTTCACAGACGGCACATCACGCCCATGTGGATCATCACCAGCATGCCACGCTTTTTAGTTGTTCAGGACCTCCTGATTGTCTTTCAGGTTTGCGATTTGGTCTTGTGGGCAGCGGCACACATGTTTGTTTTACAAATCAGGTCGAATTTTTGGCAAGCGGACGTCATCTTTTTAGGACCCTGCGCCTGGCGCACCATGAGCAGGGGCAGTTTCGCCCGGCGTAACCGGGGGAGGGACTGGAAATAGTCAAACATTTGCGATTGTGAATGTCGTGATGTAATCTCGGCCGGGAGTGCGCCATATTTGTATGGTGTTTTGAACTGTAATAGCCAGCTGGCCGATCTTCCGGTGAAGTTCACAGCCGTGCCCTTATTAAGCCCTGAAACCCGCTAGTTTCTGAGCTACACGCCCGCGGAGATGTGCGAACTTTTTCGGGCGACTATTTCATGGTCCCCCAAGCATCCATGACGCCTTAAAGATGTCATTCAAACCCTTCCGTTCCATTGACCCAAGGACACTGCTTTAGGCATCACATCAGGCGCGTTCCGTACCTCCGACAGCGAGCCTCCTTGTCGAGGCCCACGAGCCCCCTTTTTCTACCAGTAGAAAGATACTGGACGTGAGTTGCGCCTGAAGTTTGTACAGTTTCCTGATCACCCAACGTACAAGTGGGTCTTTTCGCGCTGAATGATGCGCTTGTTTCTGACCAGGAGAGTACATCAGATCGGATCTTCCTGTGTAAGGATGTTCATACTTTTACAGAAATGTGGCATTTGCGCACGGCATGCGATTCGTTGGGGAAATTCCTGAGACTCCTCCTGGGATGTTCCAACAGCGATGGATGTCTCGCTTTCCCATTTCGAGAAAGGCCGGTGCCCCCGGATGATTTTCGGCTGAGGTCTTGGAGTCTAGTCGCGGATCAGTCTTCACATCCGAACTGATGGCCATTCTTAGAACACTTCATTTCATAGAAGTTGCCAGTGACGATCGACATTTAGTTTTATCGGACTCTCTTAAAAACCTCATGATGCTGCAGGGATTGGATTCATCACATCCCACTCCATCGGTCAGAACATTTTAACTCTTCTTACTACACTGTCCCGATCCGGGCAGCGGGTGGTATCATGCAGGATACCGAGCCGCTTTGGCATATCGGGTAATGAAGTACCTGACGCCGCAGCAAGGCGTGCTGCGCATGCAACTGGCGCCCCTACTGTGGCAGTTCCTGCTGACGACCGAAATGCAGTAGTATCGGCATTCATGTTGAAGCAGCGGCAAGCGAATTGGGATGCGCGTGCTGCCAATAGACTTAAAGAGATAATGTCCCAGTTGGGACCGTGGGCGTCCAGCTGTCGTAAAGTGAGGCGGGATGAAATGACGCTATGCCGCATGAGGATAGGACCCACATACGCAACTCGCCGATGTCTGTTATGTGGAGAAGACCAGCCGCGACGTCCTCGCTGCGGGGATGGTTGCACCGTCTGGCACGTCCTTATATATTGTGCCCACCTCGCCACGAAACGCATGCGCCATTTTGGATCAGAGTCCGTGCGCCAAACGCTCTGGTATGCTGCGGGACGACTCAAGTTTAGTATATGACGGTCACACTTGAAGACTTACAATTACATGCCACATATCCGATGTAACGTTACCTCTTCGCCTTTTCACGCGTCTGTTATATCAAAAGTAGGTTATGAGCGCCATATGACCAACGTAGTCTGTGCGCGTCAAAGCCCAAATCATCATCATTCACCGAAGGCTGCTGTAGGGAAAGACTATGCAGACGTGACGCCATCATGGGACCAAATTTGGTAACCCGTAGTTCTGGTTTTGGATTGATGCCACGGAAAGGCTGGTAGGTACTAGAAACAGTTAACAGCGGGATTTTGCCTACTAGGTGGAAATCCTGTTTATCTTTATTTTAATGCTATGTGACTAGATACTGTATATTTTACCCTTTAAACCTAAAAAGCAAATCAGTACTAGGATCTGCTTTCAAAAATGGATCCTTCCAAACCGCGTTTTCTTCTTCCAGCGCCTGCACCCCAGTTGTCGTTTTCAACGCGCCTGAATATTTAGACGTATTGCGTTTTTTAAGGAAAGCTATATGCAAAAAGGTAAAGACCATATGTAACGTTCACATGTAGGTCATAAATGGGCGGTGATTGGAAATGTATCGTCATACTGCTGCACCTATATTGAGTGAAATGTAAAAAAAAAACTGAGGACGGCAGGTGCCAAGAATTTCGCTGTTTGCTGTGCTATCTTCCTAGGTATCGTTTATCTTGCATATTCATAATGTTGGATGGGTTAAATCAAGATGGCGCCCAGAGAATAATACTCCGACCGCCCATAAATATCCTTACTAGACCATTTCGGGGCTAAGGTATGGGTCACAGCTCTTTAACTAGCAGTAATTGCAAAATTTGCCAAAAATCGGTCCAATTTCACGGAAAATCTGCTATCTTGAGCTGAAATGGCGCGCGCTGCATTTAAGCTTCCGGAGTTCGCTACTCACTATCCCAACCCAACGTCCAGTCTGAAACGCCCCTCCTAAGGGTGCAGGGTGTGCGTTCCAACTTTCTTAATGCGCGTCCCTGGGTGCTGCGAGGCCGTCTATCCCGCCATATCTTATCCCCACCCTATGCTGTATGTTGTACCAGTTAACACAACCCGTTTCTGATCACTTCCTAGGTAGAGGTCTCCGGAATAAATCAATGGTGAGTGGGTTGCCTCGTACCTCTGTCGAGGGTAGACTGGAAGCGCATTTCAGTATCAGTTTTGTTGCTCTGGTGCAAAGTAACGTCATTTCCTGACTAAAAATGGTTCTTTGAATGCGCTAGATTGAGAAAATGGTGTCTGGAAATATTTATGTTTAAGCCAGCCCGCAAATACAATTTTACTCCGCCATCGCGCGGGTGTCATATGATTTAGTCCCATGTTGACGTTACAGTTTTGCTACCCGGAATGCAGTAACGCGGGGGCTTACATCGACCATGCGGTGCTCTGAGCCGACGAAAATTTCATCGTCCAATCGTTCCTACCAGACGCAGTCACGTAACCTAAAATCGAAGTGATGTGCGAACTTCCATTCCACCTGCACTGTCGATTCCTAGAGGATCGCGGGCTTATAACCTTACTCCTTCAAGAGGTCCATGGACTTGAACAGGCTCATAACCGGCGAAACAAATCGGTACCACTTTGGACTTGGACCTCCAGGCGACCGGAAAGGGTCCGAAATGAAGGAGGGCACATGACGCAAAAATAACCTTTGGGTGGTGGTTGAAAAGTGTAGCAGATTTCTGACTGTTTGCGCGATAGTTGTACTATTGAAGACCTAGGTCGTGCCAGTCTGGCGAGCCCGCCAAAGAGAGATCTTGTCAAACACAGTTGTTATTTTTAGCCGCTTCACACACCATCACACACGCAACTTCCAGCCACACAACCAACAACGGTCCTGCTTCTTCGAGCCCAGGGACAGTAAGAGCCTCCATGGTCACCAGTGGTACGGCGTATACTGTGCGCGTTGGAAATGATTCATGGTCACGGCCTTGGAGTGATATAATAGTTAATCGATGAGAAGCGAGAACGACATCGTACGATGGTCGGCTAACCCAGTCAAAAAGTAGAGCAACGCTTTGCGGTCCAAGTAGTATATGATGCAACTGGCGGGTGGTGATGGCTGAACTCGACGTTTTAAAGGAAGTATCGAATAGCATTACGGAAGCCTGGCCTAGTTCAGGTTCCGAATGAAGAGATGGCATGGGGTGAGAGAGTTCTTTCCCAGGCGGTTAGGTGTCCTTTACTGCTTTTTCGTCGTAGAGACTTTTAAGAGTCCTAGAGATTATCCCATTATACATCTGGAGGTTTTGTAACTATGTCCGGGGATGGTAATGGTTGAAGGGGATGGATGGCCGTTGGGTTACGACCTTCGTCTTGGCTCCTGTTGGGGGCGACGACTGCTTTTTGTATCATGTTGCATTGTGTGGTATTGTAATGTATTTGATCTATAAAACATCCCTCCAGAATGGTTTTCAAGATTAGCGTTATTATATACGAAGCATAAGACAAAAGGTCTTAAAGGAAAGCAAACGTGCATCTGATGGGGGGATCACAGCCCGAAGGCTGGACCCTCAGATTTCAGGGCACCTCTGGTACCGATTGGAGGCCCCGTGTGACTGTCTATTTGAGTCAGGTGGCAGTGGAGAGACATGTGTTGGAGGCACCAGTACCGGACGAGGGACCCTCCGCATTCCGCACCGGTTGAACCAGGGGCCGATGAGGCGAAGGTGCCGCGGTACCCATTGTTGAACTTTCTGTGCCAGTAATTAGTCCGCATCAGCGAGGGACTCTGCACCGATCCGCTGAAAGATGTTCCAGTCAGGGTTCCAGCTGCACCAGGAGGGGACCAGTTGTGATGCGTCCTTCTGAGGGTCTCCGGGAGGACCTGGGGGCTATCGCCAGAACAGCAGCCGCTAGGGAGCCCACGAGTAGACCGAATGCCCTTAGGCTTCTGATCACAATATTTTACCAAAGCAGCTCTGTTGGTTATCCAGTTGATTCGCTGAACAGAATTAGCAATCACAGCAGTATGAGCAAGAGAGATCACGCTTTGCGTTCGTTGTGCTCTATGTGGTAATCTGTCCAGAGTGCTGGACTGAAAATTGCGCTGGTGATCTGGCCCGAGACACCTTTTACGCGCATACGAACTGATTTCATAAAACGTTCGAGAGGACTGATTTTCGATGTGTGGTCATTTCCACGCTCCTGTTGGTCGCCGCCGGGCGTTGCCACAATGTTTCGTCTCTTACAATGGTGCAACTGCAGCTGTCCCGACGTCTCACGGAGCACCTTACGGAGGGGGCACCAAGGAATGGCATGTAGCCCGACCACAGTGCTCTCGTCACGCGCCAAGTATGCACACAAAACACTGGGATTCTATCATCCGCACACTCAACAAGACAACTTCAGAATTCTGAATCATTACTCATTCATGACCGCACACCACTTTAAGCAAACAGACCAAACAAGGTATTGATTTCATTGGATCTACATTACAAATAATTTAGGCAAGGAAGAAGGCGTGGAATGGCACTGGTATTGGGTTATTGGCATGCAGTAATTGGCAAACTTGTAACGGCGTCAACTGCCGCCATCAATAAATGCAACACAACTTTTTTGGTCGCTTCCAGTGTTAACGGGCGCTCGCACCACACCACGCTTTCCGTCGCAGGGCTGCCACACAATTCCGAAACATCCATATGTAGCGAAACTGTTCTTTGCTGGCCCTCCACGCTTCCTCGGTTGGCGCTGGCAGGTGTACCAGACCTAATTCTTTCGTGATGGCGCAGAAGGTGCGCACTACAGCGCAAAACCTCGCCCCAGGGAGCAGATCGCAACCAGGACCGAACATTCCGTTGCGAAAACCAGGTAGCGTAGGGTGAGGGCGACCAGTTACTGCGTACCGATTGGTACGTGGTACTATACGTGGAACATTATTCACATGGATAAGACAGTAGCATTAGCCCTTATTCCTCGTAGAAGACAGGGAGAGTAGAGATATAGTTGGGTTAACCCAACCCAACCCAACCCAACCCAACTATATCTCGATTCTCTTGGTTTTCTCCGAGGAATAAGGCTAATACTACTGTCTTATCTAAAGTTCATTGAGGGACTATTTCAAAGCCACATTCGCATTGATGATGTCATAGAAGTGTCATACGGTCGCTGTGGTACTGCAGGCTGTTTTCTGTTTATGGTCAAAAACAGCGTGGTCGCTGATACATTCGCAAAAGCGATATATCACATATAATACAATCCGCGGAAGGTGATTAGCTGTTAGTGAGATTTCGCTGCTGAATGCGTTGCGCGAACGTAAGCGTGAGACCTTAGGGTTGTGCGGCGCTCGTGAACAACCTTTTACCAGGCCATGGGCCAAAGTTACAAAGAAGACCGCCACTGTGTGCACAAAAAGTACGGCACCAAAAAAAGAATGACGACCTCTGAAATGCTGTAAAAAGAAGAAGCAACACCATCTCTGTCCTTTTATTCTGCTGGCGTTTTTTCTTCTACTCACATAATTTCTACAGACAGCTCGGTTGTAGCGGCCCGTGTGCACCAGAACAGAAGTCCTCGACG
>NW_023596225.1:21263791-21282172 GCF_011947565.3 Pollicipes pollicipes
GGGACGAGTGCGGATATATATATATATATATATATATATATATATATATATATATATATATATAATCTCTCTCTCTCTCTCTCTCTCTCTCTCTCTCTCTCTCTCTCTCTCTCTCTCTCTCTCTCTCTCTCTCTCTCTCTCTCTCTCTCTCTCTCTCTCTCTCTCTCTCTCTCTCTCTCTCTCTCTCTCTCTCTCTCTCTCCTCTCTCTCTCTCTCTCTCTCTCTCTCTCTCTCTCTCTCTCTCTCTCTCTCTCCCTCTCTCTCATCTATATCTATATCTATATATACAAATCAATGATTGTTAGCGATCAATATTTAAATTGGCCCGTTCGTGGCAATATTCCCTTTGTTTTCTATCCCTATTTTGGGCTCTCCACAGCGGGATTCGGTACCGCAGCTGAATATCGTGGCGTGTGCATGGGTCTACGGTTTTCCCAATCGCTCCAAAAGGAGCGCGACGGTGCACACTTTTGATCCTAGGAAATTGCTAGGCAAATTGGCAAGCTTCATATGGTTTCCTTTTTATGCGCACATATGCTAAGAGTTTGGAAGACCGTGGGCCCGAACGATGACATTCTAAGATAGGACTCCATGGCATAATCGTGGAACGTGCGTCGCTGGTGCCACATTTATATTATGTGCGTTGTTGTACGCGCCGTACGTTGGGCGTACGGCGCTCGCCCGACAGTCACCAGGTCAGTCAGTCCCAATTCTGCGCCAGCCGGGGGCTAAATCACTCCATTCAGTTTTCAGCCGGCTACACTGCCTCATCGTGACCTAAATCGATGCACTGTTAGAGCAAAATGCTTCGTCGCCTTCTGAAAGGAGAAAAGGTCGCAGAGGAAACTGTTTTCCTTCTGAAACCAGATTTTTTTTTCGTAGAAGCCCACCCGCCCGCTGTGAGCTCGGTCTTTCATTTCGAGTGTAAGGCACACAAAGGTCTCAAGTGATGAACGATTTCGACTTAAACGCACCCAAGACTGGCGAAACTTCAATGAATGTGGGACGACGTACTGGACCGCCATGATGATCTGTCCCGTCCGTTATGTTGTGTTGTGTTGTGATGTGTTGTGTTGGGTAGAACAGGAATGGTTTCATCAATGCCCAATACACAACGTGAGGCCACCAACTGGTCTATTTATGCTCAGCGCGAGTCACTGCTCGACGTCAATGGGAAAGACCCACCACCAGGATAAATTACTATGCATTGGTCTCGTCCGTCAGACGCCTCGTGCTTTATCCCGATCTCAATGCCGACCCAATATCGTGCCGTATGCCAGGGTGCACAATAATATATCTAATGTGAGGCATGAGCCGGCCGTCTCATATCGGGTGACCAGGTGCGACCGGTTCACTCCGTCGGGAACTGTAGCCGTGACGTTGACACCAGTCATTTCAGTCTTAGAACCAGTGACTGAAACATTCTTCTGGAACTCAAGGACAGTGTCTGGCCATCGAATGTGTGTTAATCCTCGGCCTTACGTGCTTGTGGTTCCTCATGGGTCCGCGTAGATGGCCAAGTCGTGCGCAGCTGCGCTCAGATCCCTCACAGCGCATCGATAACCATTATATAACGCTGAACTGCAGCGCAACATGAGGAGAAACAAACAACTGGTCTGAAGTTACCTTATTTTTCCCCAATCTGGCCCGGGCCGAAACAAAGCTGCCTTGCGTGCTGGCCTGGAACTGCAAACATGGAATTCGATACAGCACGCAGCTTACTTGACGCCAGCGTCGGGCGAACCAGGCCGGCGCCCAAGAGAGGGTCAGTGGGTGGAGGCGTGTCGCCGAGAGGTCGGGAAAAGGAGGACCTCAGTTCCGCTGCTTTCAGCAAGTGTCTCCAAGGAATGTTAATGAAAATAATTTATTGAAATTAGTCGAAGAAGGGTATGAAATATTTGCGTGCAGCAGTGGTATTACAGCGAGTGCGGTGCAAACCATTCGTCACCACCGAGAACAAATTACGCTGAATTGTTTAACTGCTGCAAAGATGCAGAACAGCTGTAATGAACTCAAAACCAGTTTTAGGTACAGTTGTATTGATTAGCTGAATAACTATATCTGTGTAGATGTAATGGTATATACTATATTAAATATAAGACATAATAGGTGAAATAAATATAAAAAAGAATATCATAAATATAGCTGTAATAGCTGGCGTTATCGAACTGTAGAACCATTTGACCTGAAGCGGAAAATGTCAAGCAGGCATTTGTGGAAAATCACCGAGTTTTCTAGAGAGAAACGCATCTCTAACGAGTATGGTGGACGTTGGGGATAAATCGCATAGTGCTTAATGGAAACTTATCACCCATCTATCGTTTAAAAATTGATGCGCACCCGTCACAAGCGGGTGTGTCGGAACCACAGAATTCATGGATATAAGCTCCAGATCCACGGCGGAATCGAGCTCAGCCATGAATGTGTGAGACAGGATCGCGAGATCATGGTCTCGCGATTCATGATTGATTCAGCATTCATGGATTTTGCGAGCATAATTTCCAGGTACACCTTTGAATAATTACACGCAGTAATGTCTCCGGCATGATGAATTCCTGTCCGTTCATTTGTGAGCAATTCTGTTTTTAACGTGCAAATGCTCAGCAGTGGGGATGAGCTTGTTCCCCCGTCCCCGCCAGATACTTGGGCGTGTTAATCGGGCAAAGCAATGATAATGGTGTATTTTTTTGTGCTGAACGTTGTATGAGAGAATTCAGCTCCAGTCATACACATATGTTCAGTTTGTTTTTGACGGGGTGGCAACGACACCGCGATCGTGAATGAAATGTTAACCGTCGCAGGAGGACTGAGTCATACACGAGGACTTGCTGCGCGGCACGGAGCGGCCTGAGCGAAACGGCACATCCGTGGTAGAGTTTTACTTTGACCAGACCGGAACTTTGCTGGTACCTAGTGTCAGACATTCACTGCCCGCTGCCATGTGTCAGCGAATTATCTGTGGCATGCCAGCGTGGCCGACGGTAGCGCAGTGGTCCTACCTTATTTGGGCAGGCGGAGGTGATGCACAGCAGCAGCCATGGGTGACGTTATTTCCTCCAGCAGGAGCAGACCGAGACCAGCACTCCCTTCACCCAGCTTCAGAAGCGGAAGACCCGGGCGCCACATTTTCCTCCTCATCTATTCCACTAGCCGAAGAACCGGGCGCCGTATCTTTTCTATACATAGGGGCAGCCCTGGCGCCGCAGTCCCTCCTCCCTCCCCCCCCCCCCCCCCCCCAATGTTACTGCTTGTTCGTTGTAAACAAGAGGGCCTTCCCTAGGGCCCAAAACACTGATGACAAACCCCTCGATGTACCCGTGCGGGTGAGTGTCTCACAAACCACATCGTTCGTCGTTCCTTGACATCTCAACGTCACTCCTCCGATCAGCACAATGCATTCATCATTTGGTGTAACATGCCTTATTCCCTCTCGCAGTTGCGAGGATGTGGATGTGGTGATCCCAGGTTAGGTCAAGCCTTCAAGTTATACATTTTCCAAAAGACATGCTCGCAGACGATGTCATCACGTTAGTGCTACGGCAAAAACTCCTTACGACAGAAGTGCCTCAGCATCAGTTATACGGGACGCAACTTCCGCGGCAGAAACTTATACAGGCCTAACTTATACGCGACACTCCTTCTGCTGCAGAGACTCATACACGACATGAGGGCTACACGACAGAACTTATGCTGCAAAAAACATACGTCAGCCATTACTTCTGTGGCAAAGAATTCACCAGTAGCCTTTGCTGTAGCACTAATGTTGCGTGGAAATCTTTGCAGATGAAGTATTGTCGTGTACAAGCAATGGCTGTATAAGGTAACGTTTTGTCGTGTAGCACTAATGTCTTTTATAAGACTTTGCACTTGAAGTAATGTCGTGCATGAGTTATGACTGTAAAAATGCTAGCAGTGCAGGTAATGACGGGCCCAAGTTTTTTGCAGTAGACGTTTCGTCGCGTAGCACTAACGTCGTGTTCAAGCATTGACAGCCGAAATAATGGCGTAGAACTTCTGTCGGCGCAAGTTTTTGTAATAGCACTATTGCCTTGAAACCGCTTGCGCATAGCTCCGTTTTAAAAACTTGTGCATACCATTGTCTTGAAACGTGCATCATTCTATGCACTACGGTCCATGTTCAGATAGATATTGGCACGTCGCGTCGAATGGTAGAAGTTTCGGGCCGTTTCGAGCAGTAAGCTATGAGAGCTGAGATGCTTGCAGGAAAGCATTGTTACAATCGGCTTTTTTTAATCTCACCCCAGGTCCCATTGTCGCGAAACCGGGAATCATTTACTAAACATTGAATGGGGAAAGCCTCGCGACGATCAGGGCGATAAGTTCCGAGAACTTAACTGTCTGCGCGCAAAAATTTTAGAAGTTGCGTAAGTTCACGACTTTTGACCTGATCTAAGGCCACCGTACTCCCAATGCAAGGGCGAATCATATGTGAGGCATGCAATGACGGAGGTTGCGCGCCGATCGGAGAAAGAGATTCCAAGATCTGAGTTGACTGCTTTAGAACGCGAACTTTTTCTTTCGCGTTTTTAAGGTGCTTGGCCCTAGGTTGTCATAGTGTTGTGACCAGTTGTATTGATGCTAGGCTGTCACAGCAACTTTCGCCATATTGTCACTCCAATGTCATGACATACAGCATCGAATTGGAGAAGATCTGACAACGATTGGATGACCTGCTTCTGAGAACGAGCATGGCCGCTGACTTTTAGTCCGTTCCCAAACGCGTCGCGCGGCACACAAACACGATCATGAACGTCCGGTCGTTCAACGTAACAAGCATGACGGCTGCTGCCACAGTCTAAAACGCACGTGACAGGGCGGTCGCCCCATGCTCCTGCGCACTGCCCGCGGGGTAACGCGCATGTGACGTCACGAACGGCGCCCCGCCCGCTGCTCACAAGCAGCCGTGACCAGCGGTGTTCAGCCACCGGTTCCTCCGCCGGCTGTTTTCCGCGGAGCCGGCTACGTGTGAGCCGAGATGGGCTCGCCGAAATGGCCGCGGCTCGGATCCTGTGCAGTCGTGGCAAACGCCCAGGCGGGCCACACTCCGGCGATTTGTTTGACGATGTGGTCTTTCATCATCCAGTCCAGACGGGGTCATCAGTCTGTCCACTCCATGAACCCGATCGCCAGATGATGATGACTTGGGCTTTAGGGCGCTACGACTACCCGGGTCATATGGTGCCCATAACCGATTGCCAGAACGCAACCCAAATACAGTTCACTTGCTGTGTACAGAGGACGTTTTCTGGTTGCATGATTCTACGACGTCATTTCATAGAATGGGGTCGGAGGTGGCTTATGCTACTTCGCTGTATCCTTTGGTCTCCTCCTGATGATATGCAGGCATGTTTTTCATATCACAGGACTGTGAACAGCTTGATAACAGAACATCACGTGTGAGTGTACCCTCGCCCGATGACGAGGCCTGTGAACCCCTCCCGATGTATTCCAGGAATGGCATAAAAATCACGCAACGCAAGATACGCACCTCACATAGACATGCCTTTGAACACTTCCACATCTTCTGCGAAATTTGAAACTCCTTTTCCAATAGCTCACAGGCGGCTTCCGGCTCGTCAGTCACGTTGTGCGTTCATCGTCCGATGATTAATGTTGATCGTGGAGTGTGGCCTCTAAAAGATTTTCGTGCGTCGACTCGCTTCCTCTAGTATGCTAATGCGATTCCTTACAGCCCAGTAACGCCAGGCTGCCGGAAGTCGCCGTTCTTAAAGTGCTTCAATTGAAATTCAACGAAAATGGGAGTGTTTATCATATCATTTATTGACTGGCTTGGCACATCCTACGTCTGATCTGATCTGATCTGATCTGATCTGATCTGATCCGATCATCTTAGTGTTCGAAAAAAGTGCACGGCGCCGACGGCTATGAGCACCCATGGAGCGATCGGTCCGTACCGGTTTGAGGAGGACGGAAAGACGCCTTTGTGAAGGCCTACCGTCATCGTATGATTCTGGAGAAGGTCGGGAGGGGCCTGGGGGAACTATAAAGGGCTAAGAGGAAAGAGCAATGGTTTCAACAGGATGGACCGGCTCCACAAACACACAACTTCAGGAATGAGAAATTGGCTTCGGGCCCTCTTCAGGATTCGTGTTATCTCCTACTGAACGCATCCTGAGTGAGCGCCTCACTATCTTGCCCCAGCCGCCTGGACTTCTTCCTGCGGGAATACCGTAAGAGTAACTTGTTCCGGAACAAGCCAAAGACAGATCCGCGTGCGGATCGCTTTTGCAAGAGCTATTTGTAGTTGTGTTTCCCTGTCCGAATACAAATCGCATTGTTTGTGAAGCAAAAACAAAACAGTACCATTCAGAAGCTCAAGAATGTCACGGAGTCCGTCGCACGAACCAACTCGTAGAAGAAGCGTGTAGCAGCGATCAGCTGATCTGCTGTAGCAGTGGTCAGCCGATCTGCTGTTAAGTGGTCAGCCGATCTGCTGTCAAGTGGTCAGCCGATCTGCTGTAGCAGTGGTCAGCCGATCTACTGTTTAGTAGTCAGCCAATCTGCTGTAGCAGTGATCAGCCGATCTGCTGTTAAATGGTCAGCCAATCTGCTGTAGCAGTGGCCAGCCGATCTGCTGTTCATTGGTCAGCCAATCTGCTGTAGCAGTGGTCAGCCGATCTGCTGTTCAGTGGTCAGCCGATTTGCTGTTTAGTGGCTGTTGACGCGTCTATGAAGGCGAGGAAAGTACGATGAGAAGGCGCCACGCTGACGCCCCGTAGCAGCAAAACTGTTCGTGCCATTTAAAACGCAGTTTCTTGTTTTCTTGCACTTGTTCGTTCGGTTGCTTAAGAATGAAAGTTTGGGATGCGTTCTATACGTTGACCAGCTGTTCTTGAAATGGGTTGAGTGGTTTGGAAAACACGGATGTTTATTTTTCGACACTTTTCGTAATCACCCGGTGCACAGGCCGACATATTTACTGAATTGCACATTTAGCTGATCAACTAATACAGATAACATAACGTCGTACTGCATGAAGCGGGGTAGACGGGGAGGGTCTAATTTCAGGGTGGTTATCGCCTTCGGTTCCCACGTGGTGTGGCCTGGGTTTGAACCTCGATTGCGCCATGGCCCCCGAGCACTAATATGACCTCTGGAGCCGCTGGCGCTCAGCAGAAGTGTGTGCGAAGACGTGTATCATGTTCCCGTTTAATGGAACAAAAAAGGCCACGTAGCATGCTAATGTACACAAAATGATGCAATGCACGAGCACTATGCACATTTAGGGTAAAGCTGTAAGGTTAGCGCAATATCACAAATGACTGATGAGCATCGAACTGAAAAATGAGTGCAACTGTATACAATAACCAGAACTAAGGCATGTTATCACCAAAGACGCCTGATGAAAAAGCAAGATAACTTGACAAGGTTAGCTGATAGCCCGATTATTTCATTAGCCAAGACTAGATCCTGGAAAAACACGGCTGTACGATTTGTTGTCAAGAGTTGGGCCCAAAGCTTGTAGAGGCCACACTAACACTGCGCATGCACATATAACATTTCGCAAACTCCAGAGGCCTCATAATTTAGCGGCCAGGTATCCTTCAGAATGGTTGGGTGAGAGCTGCTGGTCAACGTCAGATGACACAAACAACAAGCGTGCCGACAAGCCGGCTCCGCCAGGCACCCGACAAATCTGCAGCGCGCCACGCGTCACCAGCGGCGCGCCACGCGTCACCAGCGGCAGTCACCAGCGGCGCACCACGCGTCACCAGCGGCCCGTGGTGAGCGCAACAGAAGGTGCTTTGATCGCCAGGGGAGGATGCTGAACACGTGTGACAGCAGCACGTGGCAACACCAGCCCAGTGGACGTATGCACACGCTCACATGCATTGAGCACCGCAACGAAAATCTATGCGTTGAAAGAAAGCGAACTCCACGCCATTCGTAGGGCGAAAGCTGCACAATCTGAAGTGGACCACAGGTCGTCCATCAGATCGGAGCACCGGATAGGGGGCCATTCGGGGAAGTCAATTCGAGGTGGCGCCCCATCCACCGCTGTTGCCGATTGGTCTTCTGAAGGGTGCGATGACGTCAGCAGAGGGTCTCCCGAGTCGGCTGTGTGAACCCATTGGCCATAGACTGCTGCGTGACGTTAGAGCCATTCCCGAACCTCCTGTGGGAACGATAATAACAGGTTAGGATTGCGCCCTGTGGACCTACGTAGCCGCGAAACGACACATCAGGGACCTAAATGGACGCCAAATGGTACCTGAGAGACCCTGAGGGACATACATGGACGCAAAATGGTGCCTCAGGGATTTTCTTTGGCGCAAAATAAACAGCATGACACGAATCCAAGATTTTATCAGAACACCTATTGCAACCTCACCATCACTAGTCGTCACGCGTAACGTCAGCTAATCGTTTAAGGGAATGTTACACATTTTAAAATATTGAAGCAGCCATCAGACATGACGAAATCGGCTCACTTCATGGCACACATTTAAAGGGGGTGTTCCACATTTATTTGGCAAAGGAGTGCTTGATAAACCGCATTTAGATCTGCGCTCAGTTAGTTTAACCAAACCAATTCTTTCTACAAGTTTTAGTAGTAACCGTCGCCAGCCATGTTCGGCATAGGCTACATTGGGCCCGCGCATTCTGCCTCAGTTTTGGGCCGGGATTCGCTGTCATCTTTCTTAATTCAACGTTGACTGCACAACAGGTCAACATGCCGGAGAATTGGTGGACCGTCCAGACGATGTGAACAGCTCTGATCACATCCATGGTAAGGCAATCTTCACAAAAATTAAGTTACTGAAGTCCGACAAAATTCATGATGTGTAGCGTGTGTGCGGTATGTAGATTTGAGCATATTTGACCCAAATTCACAAGCGTTACAAGGTAAGCCCAATCCCCTTCCTTGTCCTGTAGGGCACCAGGAATGGAAAATTCCATGTCAAAAATGAATTTTGTGCATAATGGCCGGAGATTGCGGTGTTCGGAATCTCCCCCAATCAAAGGACGACTCGCCGACGCTAGACGCTGAGTTGCGGTATGGAAAGTGCATTAGTATTGAAAAACGTTTTGACGTCGCATGATGCATTTAATTTTCCAGCAATATTTTGGTGCACTTGGAATATCACACCATCGAAAGCGCACTGTTAAAAACGAGAGATAACGTTCGACAGAAATAAAGTCTATAACACAACAACAGTTAGATTCGAGATCGGACTAGACACGCTGTCTAGCACGCCCTCGGACGAGGAGAGATGTCAGTTGACCCCATCGCTGGAAAAAATCCGGAATAATTTCTGAGCGGCGCATAGCTGTAGCCATTTAAATAGATGACTTTCTGATTCAACATTTTTTTATTCAAAATTTTATTGTAAGGTCGCTGGCCTATGACAGGTCAAAACCAAGCCGTGACTTTCGGCGGGGTGATTTCTAGGGAGTCATTCGATCTGATGAGACAGCCGACTGTGGCGAAATCTCTGAGATAATTGCTTAGAAATTTAAACGAGTTGGTTTAGGATTGCGACTGGTTCAATTTACCAGGGCACAGGTTTGAATGGTAAGCCGGGGTCAAAACCAACGTGCTTTTTTAATGAAAAGCTTGTTATCCGCGGTAGTTTCTGGTGCTCATTTTGATCTTGATGATAGGGACCACAACAGATGCCCTCCACGGGCTTCTTAAAGGTCAAGGTAGGTCACCGACTTGAAGTGACCCAGATCAACCTTTTGTGTTTTAGGAACATGCTGCCCAGCATAATCGTTGACGCCAATTCAAAGTAATCAACCAAACCAATCTCGTAGGTTTTCGGCCACCGTGACACTCTAAAGATCCAGCAGTCATTTACCTAAATTGCCACCCGTGACCTTTTATTTTGAACAAGTATATGTTCAAGGCGGTTGGATAAGAAGGTCTGAGGCACTTCGGACAGCAGTGCGAAGTTCAGGCTTGTTTGACAGGATTTGAGCGGAAGGCACTTTGGAATCCGAAATTTTGACTTGAGTGAGTTCCCATGCAAACCAACCTACTCTGCGAATTTTTGATGTCTCTACCTTCCTTAATTCTTTAAATTTGAAAGGGCCAGGTTGACCCCACATCCGAGCGTGCGGTGTTCAACCGGCTACCCAGGCGTCCAGACGCATGTCAAGGCAGAGGGCAGAGGGTAGGAGCAGAGGACAAGGAGCAGAACCGGCAAAAGAGCAGACGACAGGTGCAAGCAATGCCAGACCTGTCCTTCCCTGTCCTGTCCTGCCCGGCCTTGTATAAGGCCGGCACTGTCATGGCATGGAGCGGGCAAGACGAGGAGAGCTGGCATCCGAGGCCTATTAGTCCTTTAGTTGCAAGCAGCACGTATTGCTGGAGCTGCAGCTTAATGAGGAGGAGGAAGAGCTGGGGCCACCGCAGCTGGTCGAGGAGGATGGCGACTGCCAGGAAGGCCTGGGGACCGGTCACGGCGTCTCAGCCATGCTGGAGCAGCGGAAGGTTGACGGCGATGACTCGCCGCAACGCGAGCCCGCTGCGAGGCTCCGACGAGCCTCGGAGGAAGCTGACCTCGGTACGCGGACCAGGAGTTGGATATCGGCCTTCCCAGTGGACGCACAGACTACCGAGGGACTTCAGCGCTGCTCAGGATAATGTTAAAGAAGTATGATGGCCCTCCCCTGGAGAAGCCCACTTGGAGTTCAAACCAATCGTGAGCGATAACTGTGCGCTGACGGATATAGAGCGCCTGACACACCCGCAATCTTGCCTCACCGGGGAAGCGCGAGAGGCTGTCCATGGACTCCTCTGTGATGGACTGCGTAAGCTGGAAGTGCGGCTTGACGATTCGGCGGCTGTGGTAGCCAGCACACGGTGAGAAGTATCCTGCAGCTCCCCCCTCCCGTGAAGCGGAACGACCTGGCCGGACTCACTCAGCTCACCGGCGCACTTCAGCTGCTGTTCGCACCCTGATCTCCCACAACTTCAACGCCGATCTCGCGGTCATTACAGTGTGCGTCAGTTCGTCACCAATCTGCCGATGAATCTGGCTTGGCAGTGTGGCCAGGCACAGCTGAACCCACCCCGGCGCGAGCCGACTCCGTTAGACTTGGACGAGTGTCTGACGAGAGCTGTTCTCGCCGGACGCCGCGCTCTCGCAAAGCAACAGCGTGCAGCACGGTCGGATCGTTGGTGCAGCCGAGAACGGCAGACGAACAGGCCGGCACGATCAAGTCAACAAGGTCCAGTCACGAGCAGTGGTGATTTATGGCGGACGACGCGGGCCACTAAAGGCACGGTAACGCCTGCTCCGCAGCGCATGATCTCTGCGGGAGAGACGTACCGACTGCAGGAGTGTCAGCAATGCCGGGACATGTCTCTCGGCGACAGACTCAATCTGATGTGAGACAGCAAGCACTGCTCAGGTGCCTTGGTGAGGGTCACTGGGCCCAACAGTGCCGCAATAGGTCATCTTGCGGGAAGGACGGCTGCCGCGGAAGACAATACCGTCTGCTCACACGCCAGCACCGGAGTCGCACGCGGCAGAGGATGCCACCAGAACGGGGGTATCCGGAGAGTCATGGCTACAGATCTACGGCCACCGAGCAGGCGCGTGTTAATGATGCTCCAAGTTGTATCTGCGAAGACACACGGGACGGACGGAACCTATCTGGACGTGTGCTCGCTCCTGGATTTAGGTGCGAATGCCTCCCTACGCGTCGAACACGTACTGCGTGAGTTGTCGGTCACAGGCGGGACAGAAGAGCTCTGCCTCAACAACGTGAAGGAAACGTGGCGAGAAATTCTCGCCAACAACGTGGCAAAAAGAAGATGCCGACTGATGTTTCTCTACAGGTTTAGCCGATCGCTGCCGACGGAGGGGCCAAGCCCGTCGCCGTCCTAAAGATGTTGTCGGCCCCAAAACTCAACGTGCGGCCGCAAAAGGAACCGCTCAGCGGAGGACAAGCTGCCAGAAATGGCACACGTCGACTGGAGAGCACAGAAAGGGACTGGCAAGAGCACCGGCAAAGACCGCTGCGAAACGAGGGAACTTGGCCTCGCGGCAACTTCGTCCCGCAAGTGGAAGACGACGTGCCGCGCGGGCGATGGTCGCTTGGCCGCGTGCCGGAGGTGTTACGCCGGTCCAGACGGCCGCTTGCGATAGGCCCGCGTCCGGGCCCGCGGCGGCGACTCGCACCGCCCGGGGAGATGGATCTGTGCATTGGAAGAAGACGGCACGTGAGGACGATCGCTCTGGTCTCTCCTGCCCCTGGAGGGAGGAAGAATGTCAGCTCTGCACACGGTCAATCTGTACTTTAACTTGCGCACAACTTTTCGTCTCGTGGAAGTGTGTTTTGTGCACGAATTCGCTTATCGATCGCGGTCGTTCAGATCAGAACTGAAGGCTAATGATTGTCAAGTTTAGCTGCAATGTGTCCGTTTTTCGTCCATTAAATGCTAGCGAAGTAACGATGAACATTCACCAACTGCGTAGCTTCCACAGCTGCTAGGGCAAACGATGTGAATATTTCGTGTGAAAACGCATATTATCGGTAAAGGCCACTTAACCAGTATCTCAAGGAGTAGCTTTCCGTCAAAACATTGCACGTAGACCTATCATTTTCTGGTGACTAACAGAACCTTGAATTGTAGCAAGACTGAAGTGGCTCATTTTCAGGCTTTCCTTGAAATTCCTGTCCGTAAAATTATTAGTTTTCACGTTTTAGAGACCACGTCCTTTATTATATGATGTTAACGTTACTTCAGCAAACGCGCCATCAAAGTTTTGTGGTGAAGAACCCTCGAAAGGTAAGTGAGGAATAAGGACAATATGTAACGAGCTAATTTAATAACGTTAGAACATACGCATTATACAAAGAATCATAAACAAATGTCAACGCCAGTGTAGATAGAAGTCGCAAGATCAGGGACGGCTGCTCCTGATTTCAACGAAGGCGACTGGCGTACTTCCAAAGCGCATCGAGGCACGCCTCGCCAGCCGCATGGTTCGTCATGAGCGTGAACTGAGCTGATCTGCAGTCATCGAATGGTGTGGATGGCTTCACAATTTTACTTTATGGCATACATTCACGGCGATTCATGTCAAGGTGATGGATTTCCCGAAATTATCGTTATTCTCGAATGCAAAATGTGGTTCACGAGTTGTTCCAACATCTTTCGATCCACAGACATTGGGAAACACTTCCTGAACAAACAGACGCAGCCACGCTCATTCCAAAAAGCATGTCCAAACTATTAAGACGCATCTTCCACTTCAGATATTCGCGTTCACATTTCGTGACGATAGTCTTACACAATATCTTCTGCGTTGTCAAACAGCTAGGTTAGCTTTCAATAAAGTTCATATATCATCTGGTGCAAAGCATTCTGTCGCCCATTGCACGCGGCGATTTTACTGCTTACACGTCATATAATGATGCTGTATAGTTTTCTTGCTCCATTTCGAATATCAGGACTTGTCATGTGAGCTGCTTCCTTTCAGTCATATTGGACAGAGTTTGCTCTCTTTCAATCATATGGGCTTGTATGTCCATGCTCGGACGCGCGACCCAGTGTGTCAACATCGATCAGCAAAATCGCCATGCAGACCAAAATGCATTGACCATATCCACGAAGGAGACTGAAATCAGCGGTGAATTCAATCCGTCATGGATGGGAAATAGCGATTGCTCAAATGTTAGGCTATTGTGAGGCCGACATCGTCCGTAACAGGCGTCGTTGCCAGGCAATTTGCTTTCACTCGCTACTACGACGCAATATAAATGCGAGAGCGCCTTGGAATTGGCGACCAACAGCCCGGCTACGCGGCAGGCGGAGCGCTGTGTCCTTTTCCACCACCCGTGCGAGGCTGAGCATTTTACGCCAGGGAGAGGAATGCCGAAAGTAGGATTATAGAAGAGATGCAAATCCAGACTTTCATCAGGCCTCTACCTTACGGGCGGCAACTTCATACAGTGTGCTGGAAGCCGCGTACAAAGCCGCAAATGTAACTTCTAACAAAGACCATTCGACTTCACGTCATCATAATCAAGGCCAGTGAGAAGCATAAATTTGTGCGCGCTGGCTGACCATAATATTGCTTGGATGGACACAACGTTAACTAAATATCGCGCTGGAGATTATGGAATGTTGGGCCGGAGCCAAAAGCATAACAAACCAAAAACGGACTAAGGTCCGGTAGCCAAATTTGAGTTATTTACCAGCTTCAGATTAAGTGTGCTGCTTCCACTGATCCATTTTCAGGCGTCTACCACAACAAAGTTGCAATCTTTCATCATTTTCGTTATTCCCTCCTCCAAAATTGGTGTATCCCCAAAGAGTGGGCACGTTGTCCTCTACATCCGGGGATCAAACGCATCTTTCTCATCCAGTAGTTAGTTGCTTGATTTGAATTGGGCACTCTGCATCCCGGAAAACTCTTTGGAATTAGACAGGTACTTCTTGATTTGTGCCCCAGCTTATTGTACTCCTACTTACATAACCAATGCTCGAATTGGACTCCAACAATGTATTTGCATACCTGTGATTATTCTGTAATTATTTGGAAGGTCCAAGGCACTTAACACAGAACGTTAGGGTCTCAACGTGAGTGAAAATACCAACCAATCACGTTATTCATAACTTAAATGAAGATTTTGGAAGATTTTGAATAGCTTGTGCGATCGCTGGAGCTCTTGGCAACTGGCGAGCATCTGTATGAGATGTCGAAGCGCCGGTGGCCATGACAGCTGCTGGACGTCGGACGAAGTGGTAATCACTCTAGCATCACGTTGTGCGCATGCGGAGGATTCTATCTTTGTGTCTGCAGCGCTCACGACGTACGAGCGACGTCATACCTTGACTAAAACGGTGCGTCATCTAGTAAAGTTTTTATGGTACCTCTGTTGGCAGTGCTGAAAACAACAAATCTAGATGCAATGCGATCAGGTATCTGCAGTGTATCCAGGAAGAAATAATTGTAGCTGTATATATGTGAGTTTATGCGGCTGTGTTATGCACGATTACCATTCAAATAGCTGTCATATTTAATACCACACCAGCAAAAGAGAGATGTTGAAGAAAATGGCATTTTAGCTATGGGATTACAAAATGACGGGACTGCTGCTTTCTCCTTGATGAAAGAGGTGACACGGCGAACAGATACCAGCGGACGGCCGAGAGCGTTAATTGCAATTTTGACGCAGCGGGTGATATAATGGATGAGAAACAATGATCGCAGCTGACCTGATTTCAATAGTTCTGCGTGCACAAATGGTAACACATACGAAATTAACGTAGATGAAATGAGATGGTCGTTGTAATTCTTCAGAAGGCGTGCCAGATGGGCGCCATCCTGAGTTTGTGAACCTGGTCCGCGCACACTGTAGTGTCATGTGAAGGTATGTTGCACCTAACTTGGGGTCTGACAATGTTAGCTATTGTGCTCGTACCTTTGGTTTATTGAAACCAAAAGCGATTTTGGTCTCCGCGATGTGGTGATGTTTGTGGATTATTGGCCAAATAAGGCCAATAAACGTTATAAATAATATAAATGATATAAATAACGATACAAATAAAAAATAAACGATATAATGAGCCTTGTATATTCTGGTCTTTCTGCCAAATTGCTTTCGCGACAGGCAACAAGCTGTGTTAGGTATCTTAGGAACCACAGATTTAAGGCAGCTTTTGTTCATGTCTCCACTGAAAATTAACGAATAATTTAAGGCAAGAAACTCTGATAAACCAAATTTGCCGTTAAAATTCCAAAACGTACACGCTGTGGAAGCGGATCGGCACGGATTCATTTTATTTAATATTTTGATAAGGTGGACCGAACGGGATTGAATTGAAGGCAATGTTTCACGTTCAAAGATATTGGGGCATCCAATATGATGAGACTTTCTTTTTAACTATGGGTATACTTATTAAGTGGAAAAGACTTCCCTTAAACATCACAATTCTCTGTTTAGCAAGGATGCTCCTCAATGCGTCATGGTTTGAATACGTCGTCGTACCTTACACAACATGGATTGAGAGACAATTGAAGACAGTTATTTCTGAAAAGCGCATTCACGAACGCCAGATATGAACACCCTAGAAAATGATATTTTTCTGGGCCTTGATCACCGCCTGGATTACGGAACGACAGGATTTGAACGACGTTATTACGACGTTAATACGACGACGTTACAACGACGTTATTACGACGTTGAAATAATCTCTCCAATATTCCTTTCCCGTTTTCGCGGCGTGTAGCTCAGAAACGAGAGCTTAGATGTTAAAAAGGGGAGGATTGTGAACAGCACCGAAAGGTCTTCAAGATGGTGATTTCAGCTCAAAACCCCATATGCATGTGGGGCACTCCTTTTTAGAGCTCCTAGGAAAGTGGATTGGCGGGCGGATTGGACCAGGGACCTGGCCTGGCCTGATTGGACTGAACCACATCTTCATAATGCTATCCACGAAGTGGGAGCAGGTTCGCTGCCTGGCTGCATTTTGTTGTACTGAAACAGAACGCAGGTTCTCTATTCAGCTTAGTGTAGACGGCAATAAACCGGTGGCCTTCCTCTGCCGATTACCTAGTTTTTTCATCTTTGCTCTTGGCCAGGTTCTTGCGAGTTATCTATCTGTAGTCAGAAAGCACACTAGTGCGAACGCTTAGGCTGGCTTCATAGCCAGACTAAGACAGCATCGAGGACCATAATTCCTCGTAGAGATTTAAACATTAAGTCGAACGGCTTTACTAGCATAGCAAAGATGGAACCTACCTGGCTTTACGGATAGAAAAGTCATGTCAGGGTTAACTTTATGTTTATCCACTTAGTGGGCGTCATCCATATTGGGTCACAGGCACAAATATCGAGAACATGTGCCAAAGTTGGATATATGGATCGCATTCAAAAACTCCCATCAGAGCAAGCTAGACCAACTTTTCAGCCACAGCAGAGGCACCACCGGCAAGAGCTCGCCTGCGCTGAACCAATCGACCGTTTCGTCCTGCTGCCTGCCGTTGGGTCAGCCGCTGAGCTCTCACGTCACGTTTAGCGGGCAATGGCGTGGGTTATGGGCACCATCGTTGAGCCCCGCGGCCATTACGGCTAATCCAACCGCGGGAATGCTGGTCGCCAGGGGCCGCTGGGCAGGGAGGAGGCGGGGAGCTGCCGGTCGCCAGGGGCCGCCGGGCAGGGTGGAGGCGGGAGCTGCCAGTCGCCAGGGGCCGCTGGGTGGGGAGGAGGCGGGACCCGCCGGTCGCCGGGGGCTGGCGGGCAGGGAGGAAGCGGGAGCTGCCGGGTCGCCACGCGCTGTCGGGCAGGGAGGAAGCCGTAATTGCCGGTTGCCACGGACTAGCGGGCGGGGAGAAAGCGGGAGCTGCCGGTCGCCGCGGTCTGGTGGGCAGGGAGGAAGCGGTAAGTAACTGCCGGTCCGGCTACGTGTCGGGTTGGGCAGGGAGGAAGGCGGTAACTGCCGGTCGCCACGGTCTGGTGGGCAGGGAGGAAGCGGTAACTGCCCGGTCGCCACGGTCTGGTGGGCATGGGAGGAAGCGGTAACTGCCGGTCGCTACCGTCTGGTGGGCAGGGAGGAAACGGTAACTGCCGGTTGCCACGGTCTGGGTGGGCAGGGAGGTGAAGCGGTAACTGCCGGTTCGCCACGGGTCCTAAGTGGGCAGGGAGGAACGCGGTAACTTCCGGTCCGGCCACAGGCCTGGCGGGCAAGGGAGGAAACGGAAGTGCCGGTCAGCCACGGACTGGCAGTCAACGAGGAGGCGGAGCCTGGTGGTCAGGAGGCGAGGATGCCGGCCAAGGGCTCCGGTTGCCGAGGGCCTCCAGGATTGCCAGGGGCCCCCAAGAGCTAGGAGGAGCCGGGACATGCCTGCCGGCCCAGGAAGCTGGCGGTGCAACGAGTTTATTGCTGTCAATATTACCTCATGGGGTCATTTCTTAACTAAATCCTTCGCCTGGTCTATGGATATTCTGTTGAATCAGTTAAGTTTTGATAGTAATCAATGCCGACATAACCCACGCCGATATCGCGACTTTACATCCCTTCCGCCTCATTTTGCCATTCGATCATCACATAGTAATATACGTCACCACATTGTGCGGTGGGTTCGTTAACCAAAGGCGCTATGCACTAGAACTAAAGCCTCTGGCAGCTTACAGATGCCCTGCCACGGATCATTCGTCGCCTAAGGTCAGCTGGGCGGGGTCAGTGCCCCTCCCCTGCTTTCGGCGAGTATTCGCCTGTCGTCTCGCGCGGAGACGGAGGGGGTCGTAAAGCGAGCGACGGTGGCGGCGCGGCGGGTCGTCAGGCAAACGGTCCCCTCTCGACCGGCAGAGGTGGTCCCGAAAGCGTCGGCAGGCCGCCAGGCGATGGCGGTGTGAGGACGGGTAGGAAACGGC
>NW_023596225.1:21283172-21320464 GCF_011947565.3 Pollicipes pollicipes
GAGTGTTTATCATATCATTTATTGACTGGCTTGGCACATCCTACGTCTGATCTGATCTGATCTGATCTGATCTGATCTGATCCGATCATCTTAGTGTTCGAAAAAAGTGCACGGCGCCGACGGCTATGAGCACCCATGGAGCGATCGGTCCGTACCGGTTTGAGGAGGACGGAAAGACGCCTTTGTGAAGGCCTACCGTCATCGTATGATTCTGGAGAAGGTCGGGAGGGGCCTGGGGGAACTATAAAGGGCTAAGAGGAAAGAGCAATGGTTTCAACAGGGTGGACCGGCTCCACAAACACACAACTTCAGGAATGAGAAATTGGCTTCGGGCACTCTTCAGGATTCGTGTCATCTCCTACTGAACATATCCTGAGTGAGCGCCTCACTATCTTGCCCCAGCCGCCTGGACTTCTTCCTGCGGGAATACCGTAAGAATAACTTGTTCCGGAACAAGCCAAAGACGGATCCGCGTGCGGATCGCTTTTGCAAGAGCTATTTGTAGTTGTGTTTCCCTGTCCGAATACAAATCGCATTGTTTGTGAAGCAAAAACAAAACAGTACCATTCAGAAGCTCAAGAATGTCACGGAGTCCGTCGCACGAACCAACTCGTAGAAGAAGCGTGTAGCAGCGATCAGCTGATCTGCTGTAGCAGTGGTCAGCCGATCTGCTGTTAAGTGGTCAGCCGATCTGCTGTCAAGTGGTCAGCCGATCTGCTGTAGCAGTGGTCAGCCGATCTACTGTTTAGTAGTCAGCCAATCTGCTGTAGCAGTGATCAGCCGATCTGCTGTTAAATGGTCAGCCAATCTGCTGTAGCAGTGGCCAGCCGATCTGCTGTTCATTGGTCAGCCAATCTGCTGTAGCAGTGGTCAGCCGATCTGCTGTTCAGTGGTCAGCCGATTTGCTGTTTAGTGGCTGTTGACGCGTCTATGAAGGCGAGGAAAGTACGATGAGAAGGCGCCACGCTGACGCCCCGTAGCAGCGAAACTGTTCGTGCCATTTAAAACGCAGTTTCTTGTTTTCTTGCACTTGTTCGTTCGGTTGCTTAAGAATGAAAGTTTGGGATGCGTTCTATACGTTGACCAGCTGTTCTTGAAATGGGTTGAGTGGTTTGGAAAACACGGATGTTTATTTTTCGACACTTTTCGTAATCACCCGGTGCACAGGCCGACATATTTACTGAATTGCACATTTAGCTGATCACCTAATACAGATAACATAACGTCGTACTGCATGAAGCGGGGTAGACGGGGGAGGGTCTAATTTCAGGGTGGTGATCGCCTTCGGTTCCCACGTGGTGTGGCCCGGGTTTGAACCTCGATTGCGCCATGGCCCCCGAGCACTAATATGACCTCTGGAGCCGCTGGCGCTCAGCAGAAGTGTGTGCGAAGACGTGTATCATGTTCCCGTTTAATGGAACAAAAAAAGTCACGTAGCATGCTAATGTACACAAAATGATGCAATGCACGAGCACTATGCACCTTTAGGGTAAAGCTGTAAGGTTAGCGCAATATCACAAATGACTGATGAGCACCGAACTGAAAAATGAGTGCAACTGTATACAATAACCAGAACTAAGGCATGTTATCACCAAAGACGCCTGATGAAAAAGCAAGATAACTTGACAAGGTTAGCTGATAGCCCGATTATTTCATTAGCCAAGACTAGATCCTGGAAAAAGACGGCTGTACGATTTGTTGTCAAGAGTTGGGCCCAAAGCTTGTAGAGGCCACACTAACACTGCGCATGCACATATAACATTTCGCAAACTCCAGAGGCCTCATAATTTAGCGGCCAGGTATCCTTCTGAATGGTTGGGTGAAAGCTGCTGGTCAACGTCAGATGACACAAACAACAAGCGTGCCGACAAGCCGGCTCCGCCAGGCACCAGACAAATCTGCAGCGCGCCACGCGTCACCAGCGGCGCGCCACGCGTCACCAGCGGCAGTCACCAGCGGCGCACCACGCGTCACCAGCGGCCCGTGGTGAGCGCAACAGAAGGTGCTTTGATCGCCAGGGGAGGATGCTGAACACGTGTGACAGCAGCACGTGGCAACACCAGCCCAGTGGACGTATGCACACGCTCACATGCATTGAGCACCGCAACGAAAATCTATGCGTTGAAAGAAAGCGAACTCCACGCCATTCGTAGGGCGAAAGCTGCACAATCTGAAGTGGACCACAGGTCGTCCATCAGATCGGAGCACCGGATAGGGGGCCATTCGGGGAAGTCAATTCGAGGTGGCGCCCCATCCACCGCTGTTGCCGATTGGTCTTCTGAAGGGTGCGATGACGTCAGCAGAGGGTCTCCCGAGTCGGCTGTGTGAACCCATTGGCCATAGACTGCTGCGTGACGTTAGAGCCATTCCCGAACCTCCTGTGGGAACGATAATAACAGGTTAGGATTGCGCCCTGTGGACCTACGTAGCCGCGAAACGACACATCAGGGACCTAAATGGACGCCAAATGGTACCTGAGAGACCCTGAGGGACATACATGGACGCAAAATGGTGCCTCAGGGATTTTCTTTGGCGCAAAATAAACAGCATGACACGAATCCAAGATTTTATCAGAACACCTATTGCAACCTCACCATCACTAGTCGTCACGCGTAACGTCAGCTAATCGTTTAAGGGAATGTTACACATTTTAAAATATTGAAGCAGCCATCAGACATGACGAAATCGGCTCACTTCATGGCACACATTTAAAGGGGGTGTTCCACATTTATTTGGCAAAGGAGTGCTTGATAAACCGCATTTAGATCTGCGCTCAGTTAGTTTAACCAAACCAATTCTTTCTACAAGTTTTAGTAGTAACCGTCGCCAGCCATGTTCGGCATAGGCTACATTGGGCCCGCGCATTCTGCCTCAGTTTTGGGCCGGGATTCGCTGTCATCTTTCTTAATTCAACGTTGACTGCACAACAGGTCAACATGCCGGAGAATTGGTGGACCGTCCAGACGATGTGAACAGCTCTGATCACATCCATGGTAAGGCAATCTTCACAAAAATTAAGTTACTGAAGTCCGACAAAATTCATGATGTGTAGCGTGTGTGCGGTATGTAGATTTGAGCATATTTGACCCAAATTCACAAGCGTTACAAGGTAAGCCCAATCCCCTTCCTTGTCCTGTAGGGCACCAGGAATGGAAAATTCCATGTCAAAAATGAATTTTGTGCATAATGGCCGGAGATTGCGGTGTTCGGAATCTCCCCCAATCAAAGGACGACTCGCCGACGCTAGACGCTGAGTTGCGGTATGGAAAGTGCATTAGTATTGAAAAACGTTTTGACGTCGCATGATGCATTTAATTTTCCAGCAATATTTTGGTGCACTTGGAATATCACACCATCGAAAGCGCACTGTTAAAAACGAGAGATAACGTTCGACAGAAATAAAGTCTATAACACAACAACAGTTAGATTCGAGATCGGACTAGACACGCTGTCTAGCACGCCCTCGGACGAGGAGAGATGTCAGTTGACCCCATCGCTGGAAAAAATCCGGAATAATTTCTGAGCGGCGCATAGCTGTAGCCATTTAAATAGATGACTTTCTGATTCAACATTTTTTTATTCAAAATTTTATTGTAAGGTCGCTGGCCTATGACAGGTCAAAACCAAGCCGTGACTTTCGGCGGGGTGATTTCTAGGGAGTCATTCGATCTGATGAGACAGCCGACTGTGGCGAAATCTCTGAGATAATTGCTTAGAAATTTAAACGAGTTGGTTTAGGATTGCGACTGGTTCAATTTACCAGGGCACAGGTTTGAATGGTAAGCCGGGGTCAAAACCAACGTGCTTTTTTAATGAAAAGCTTGTTATCCGCGGTAGTTTCTGGTGCTCATTTTGATCTTGATGATAGGGACCACAACAGATGCCCTCCACGGGCTTCTTAAAGGTCAAGGTAGGTCACCGACTTGAAGTGACCCAGATCAACCTTTTGTGTTTTAGGAACATGCTGCCCAGCATAATCGTTGACGCCAATTCAAAGTAATCAACCAAACCAATCTCGTAGGTTTTCGGCCACCGTGACACTCTAAAGATCCAGCAGTCATTTACCTAAATTGCCACCCGTGACCTTTTATTTTGAACAAGTATATGTTCAAGGCGGTTGGATAAGAAGGTCTGAGGCACTTCGGACAGCAGTGCGAAGTTCAGGCTTGTTTGACAGGATTTGAGCGGAAGGCACTTTGGAATCCGAAATTTTGACTTGAGTGAGTTCCCATGCAAACCAACCTACTCTGCGAATTTTTGATGTCTCTACCTTCCTTAATTCTTTAAATTTGAAAGGGCCAGGTTGACCCCACATCCGAGCGTGCGGTGTTCAACCGGCTACCCAGGCGTCCAGACGCATGTCAAGGCAGAGGGCAGAGGGTAGGAGCAGAGGACAAGGAGCAGGACCGGCAAAAGAGCAGACGACAGGTGCAAGCAATGCCAGACCTGTCCTTCCCTGTCCTGTCCTGCCCGGCCTTGTATAAGGCCGGCACTGTCATGGCATGGAGCGGGCAAGACGAGGAGAGCTGGCATCCGAGGCCTATTAGTCCTTTAGTTGCAAGCAGCACGTATTGCTGGAGCTGCAGCTTAATGAGGAGGAGGAAGAGCTGGGGCCACCGCAGCTGGTCGAGGAGGATGGCGACTGCCAGGAAGGCCTGGGGACCGGTCACGGCGTCTCAGCCATGCTGGAGCAGCGGAAGGTTGACGGCGATGACTCGCCGCAACGCGAGCCCGCTGCGAGGCTCCGACGAGCCTCGGAGGAAGCTGACCTCGGTACGCGGACCAGGAGTTGGATATCGGCCTTCCCAGTGGACGCACAGACTACCGAGGGACTTCAGCGCTGCTCAGGATAATGTTAAAGAAGTATGATGGCCCTCCCCTGGAGAAGCCCACTTGGAGTTCAAACCAATCGTGAGCGATAACTGTGCGCTGACGGATATAGAGCGCCTTACACACCCGCAATCTTGCCTCACCGGGGAAGCGCGAGAGGCTGTCCATGGACTCCTCTGTGATGGACTGCGTAAGCTGGAAGTGCGGCTTGACGATTCGGCGGCTGTGGTAGCCAGCACACGGTGAGAAGTATCCTGCAGCTCCCCCCTCCCGTGAAGCGGAACGACCTGGCCGGACTCACTCAGCTCACCGGCGCACTTCAGCTGCTGTTCGCACCCTGATCTCCCACAACTTCAACGCCGATCTCGCGGTCATTACAGTGTGCGTCAGTTCGTCACCAATCTGCCGATGAATCTGGCTTGGCAGTGTGGCCAGGCACAGCTGAACCCACCCCGGCGCGAGCCGACTCCGTTAGACTTGGACGAGTGTCTGACGAGAGCTGTTCTCGCCGGACGCCGCGCTCTCGCAAAGCAACAGCGTGCAGCACGGTCGGATCGTTGGTGCAGCCGAGAACGGCAGACGAACAGGCCGGCACGATCAAGTCAACAAGGTCCAGTCACGAGCAGTGGTGATTTATGGCGGACGACGCGGGCCACTAAAGGCACGGTAACGCCTGCTCCGCAGCGCATGATCTCTGCGGGAGAGACGTACCGACTGCAGGAGTGTCAGCAATGCCGGGACATGTCTCTCGGCGACAGACTCAATCTGATGTGAGACAGCAAGCACTGCTTCAGGTGCCTTGGTGAGGGTCACTGGGCCCAACAGTGCCGCAATAGGTCATCTTGCGGGAAGGACGGCTGCCGCGGAAGACAATACCGTCTGCTCACACGCCAGCACCGGAGTCGCACGCGGCAGAGGATGCCACCAGAACGGGGGTATCCGGAGAGTCATGGCTACAGATCTACGGCCACCGAGCAGGCGCGTGTTAATGATGCTCCAAGTTGTATCTGCGAAGACACACGGGACGGACGGAACCTATCTGGACGTGTGCTCGCTCCTGGATTTAGGTGCGAATGCCTCCCTACGCGTCGAACACGTACTGCGTGAGTTGTCGGTCACAGGCGGGACAGAAGAGCTCTGCCTCAACAACGTGAAGGAAACGTGGCGAGAAATTCTCGCCAACAACGTGGCAAAAAGAAGATGACGACTGATGTTTCTCTACAGGTTTAGCCGATCGCTGCCGACGGAGGGGCCAAGCCCGTCGCCGTCCTAAAGATGTTGTCGGTCCCAAAACCCAACGTGCGGCCGCAAAAGGAACCGCTCAGCGGAGGACAAGCTGCCAGAAATGGCACACGTCGACTGGAGAGCACAGAAAGGGACTGGCAAGAGCACCGGTAAAGACCGCTGCAAAACGAGGAACTTGGCACGCGGTGATTTCGTCCCGCAAGTGGAAGACGACGTGCCGCGCGAGCGATGGTCACTTGGCCGCGTGCCGGAGATGTTGCCCGGTCCAGACGGCCGCTTGCGATCAGCCCGCGTCCGGGCCCGCGGCGGCGACTTGCACCGCCCGGGGAGACGGATCTGTGTATTGGAAGAAGACAGCACGTGAGGACGATCGCTCTGGTCGTCTCCCTGCCCCCTGGAGGGAGGAAGAATGCCGCTCTGCCCACGGCAAATCTGTACTTTAACTTGCGCACAAATTTTCGGTCTCGTGGAAGTGTTTTTCTGCACGAATCCGTGTATCGATTGCGGTCATTCAGCCAGAACTGAAGGCTACTGATGTCAATTTTAGTTGCAATGTGTTCGTTTTTCGTCCATCGAATGCCAGCGAAGTAACAATGAACATTCACCATCTGCGTTGCTCCCACAACTGTTAGGGCAAACGATATGGAAATGTCGTATGAAAAGCATTGTATCGGTAAAAGCCACTTAACCCTGTATCTTAATTAGTAGCTTTCTGTCAAAACATTGCACGTTTTAACTCACGTAGACCTCCTATCAAATTTCTTAGTGACTGACAGAGCCCTGAACTGTAGCAGCACTGAAGTGGCTCATTTGTTGATTTTCAGGCTTTTCTTAAAATTCCTGTCCGTAAATTATTAAACTTTATCTCTTAGACGATGTCCTCTATTATATGATGTCAATGTTACTTCAGCAAACGTGCAACGAAAGATTTGCGCTAAAGAACCCTTGAAGGTAAGTGAGGAATAAGGACATTATGTAGCGAGATATTTAATAAACGTTAGAACATACACACTATACAAAGAATCGTAAACAAATGTCGACGCCAGTGTAGATAGAAGTCGCAAGATTAGGGACGGCTGCTCCTGGTCTCAAAGAAGGCGACTGGCGTACTTCCAAAGCTCATCGAGGCACGCCTCGCCAGCCGCGTGGCTCGTCATAAGCGTAAACTGAACTGATCTGCAGCAATCGAATGGTGTGGATGACTTCACAAATTTTCATGTCATGCATTCGCTGCGATTTATGTGTTAAGGTAAGGGATTTCCCGAAATTGTCGTTATTCTCGAATGCAAACTGTGGTTCACGAGTTGTTCCAACGTCTTTCGATCCACAGACATTGGGAAACAATTTTCCTAAACAACACAGACGCAGCCACGTTCATTCCAAAAAGCATGTCCAAACTTTTCAGATGCATCTTCCAGCTTCAGATATTTGCGTTCACATTTCGTGGCGATATTTTTACACAATATTTTCTACGTTGTCAAACAACTAGGTTAGCTTTCAGCAAAGTTCATATGTCATCTGGCGCAAAGCATTCTGTCGCCCATTGCACGCGGCGATTTTACTGCTTACACGTCATATAATGATGCTGTATAGTTTTCTTGCTCCATTTCTAATATCAAGACTTGTCATGTGAGCTGCTTCCTTTCAGTGATATTGGACAGAGTTTGCTCTCTTTCAATCATATGGGCTTGTGTGTCCATGCTCGGACGCGCGACCCAGTGTGTCAACATCGCTCAGCAAAATCGCCGTGCAGACCAAAATGCATTCACCATATCCACGAAGGAGACTGAAATCAGCGGTGAATTCAATCCGGTATGGATGGGAAATAGCAATTGCTCAAATGTTAGGCCATTGTGAGGCCGACATCGTCCGTAACAGGCGTCGTTGCCAGGCAATTTGCTTTCACTCGCTACTACGACGCAATATAAATGCGAGAGCGCCTTGGAATTGGCGTCCAACAGCCCGGCTACGCGGCAGACGGAGCGCTGTGTCCTTTTCCACCACCCGTGCGAGGCTCAGCATTTTACGCCAGGGAGAGGAATGCCGAAAGTAGGATTATAGAAGAGATGCAGCTCCAGACTTTCATCAGGCCTCTACCTTACGGGCGGCAGCTTCATACAGTGTGCTGGAAGCCGCGTACAAAGCCGCAAATGGAACTTCTAACAAAAACCATTCGACTTCACGTCATCATAATCAAGGCCAGTGAGACGCATAAATTTGTGCGCGCTGGCTGACCATAATATTGCTTGGATGGACACAACGTTAACTAAATATTGCGCTGGAGATTATGGAATGTTGGGCCGGAGCCAATAGCATAACAAACCAAAAACGGACTAAGGTCCGGTAGCCAAATTTGAGTTATTTACCAGCTTCAGATTAAGTGTGCTGCTTCCACTGATCCATTTTCAGGCGTCTACCACAACAAAGTTGCAATCTTTCATCATTTTCGTTATTCTCTCCTCCAAAATTGGTGTATCCCCAAAGAGTGGGCACGTTGTCCTCTACATCCGGGGATCAAACGCATCTTTCTCATCCAGTAGTTAGTTGCTTGATTTGAATTGGGCACTCTGCATCCCGGAAAACTCTTTGGAATTAGACAGGTACTTCTTGATTTGTGCCCCAGCTTATTGTACTCCTACTTACATAACCAATGCTCGAATTGGACTCCAACAATGTATTTGCATACCTGTGATTATTCTGTAATTATTTGGAAGGTCCAAGGCACTTAACACAGAACGTTAGGGTCTCAACGTGGGTGAAAATACCAACCAATCACGTTAATTCATAACTTAAATGAAGATTTTGGAAGATTTTGAATAGCTTGTGCGATCGCTGGAACTCTTGGCAACTGGCGAGCATCTGTATGAGATGTCGAAGCGCCGGTGGCCATGACAGCTGCTGGACGTCGGACGAAGTGGTAATCACTCTAGCATCACGTTGTGCGCATGCGGAGGATTCTATCTTTGTGTCTGCAGCGCTCACGACGTACGAGCGACGTCATACCTTGACTAAAACGGTGCGTCATCTAGTAAAGTTTTTGTGGTACCTCTGTTGGCATGCTGAAAACAACAAACCTAGATGCAATGCGATCAGGTATCTGCAGTGTATCCAGGAAGAAATAATTGTAGCTGTATATATGTGAGTTTATGCGGCTGTGTTATGCACGATTACCATTCAAATAGCTGTCATATTTAATACCACACCAGCAAAAGAGAGATGTTGAAGAAAATGGCATTTTAGCTATGGGATTACAAAATGACGGGACTGCTGCTTTCTCCTTGATGAAAGAGGTGACACGGCGAACAGATACCAGCGGACGGCCGAGAGCGTTAATTGCAATTTTGACGCAGCGGGTGATATAATGGATGAGAAACAATGATCGCAGCTGACCTGATTTCAATAGTTCTGCGTGCACAAACGGTAACACATACGAAATTAACGTAGATGAAATGAGATGGTCGTTGTAATTCTTCAGAAGGCGTGCCAGATGGGCGCCATCCTGAGTTTGTGAACCTGGTCCGCGCACACTGTAGTGTCATGTGAAGGTATGTTGCACCTAACTTGGGGTCTGACAATGTTAGCTATTGTGCTCGTACCTTTGGTTTATTGAAACCAAAAGCGATTTTGGTCTCCGCGATGTGGTGATGCTTGTGGATTATTGGCCAAATAAGGCCAATAAACGTTATAAATAATATAAATGATATAAATAACGATACAAATAATAAATAAACGATATAATGAGCCTTGTATATTCTGGTCTTTCTGCCAAATTGCTTTCGCGACAGGCAACAAGCTGTGTTAGGTATCTTAGCAACCACAGATTTAAGGCAGCTTTTGTTCATGTCTCCACTGAAAATTAACGAATAATTTAAGGCAAGAAACTCTGATAAACCAAATTTGCCGTTAAAATTCCAAAACGTACACGCTGTGGAAGCGGATCGGCACGGATTCATTTTATTTAATATTTTGATAAGGTGGACCGAACGGGATTGAATTGAAGGCAATGTTTCACGTTCAAAGATATTGGGGCATCCAATATGATGAGACTTTCTTTATAACTATGGGTATACTTATTAAGTGGAAAAGACTTCCCTTAAACATCACAATTCTCTGTTTAGCAAGGATGCTCCTCAATGCGTCATGGTTTGAATACGTCGTCGTACCTTACACAACATGGATTGAGAGACAATTGAAGACAGTTATTTCTGAAAAGCGCGCTCACGAACGCCAGATATGAACACCCTAGAAAATGATATTTTTCTGGGCCTTGATCACCGCCTGGATTACGGAACGACAGGATTTGAACGACGTTATTACGACGTTAATACGACGACGTTACAACGACGTGATTACGACGACGTTGAAATAATCTCTCCAATATTCCTTTCCCGTTTTCGCGGCGTGTAGCTCAGAAACGAGAGCTTAGATGTTAAAAAGGGGAGGATTGTGAACAGCACCGAAAAGTCTTCAAGATGGTGATTTCAGCTCAAAACCCCATATGCATGTGGGGCACTCCTTTTTAGAGCTCCTAGGAAAGTGGATTGGCGGGCAGATTGGACCTGGGACCTGGCCTGGCCTGATTGGACTGAACCACATCTTCATAATGCTATCCACGAAGTGGGAGCAGGTTCGCTGCCTGGCTGCATTTTGTTGTACTGAAACAGAATGCAGGTTCTCTATTCAGCTTAGTGTAGACGGCAATAAGCCGGTGGCCTTCCTCTGCCGATTACCTAGTTTTTTCATCTTTGCTCTTGGCCAGGTTCTTGCGAGTTATCTATCTGTAGTCAGAAAGTACACTGGTGCGAACGCTTAGGCTGGCTTCATAGCCAGACTAAGACAGCATCGAGGACCATAATTCCTCGTAGAGATTTAAACATTTAAGTCGAACGGATTTACTAGCATAGCAAAGATGGAACCTACCTGGCTTTACGGATAGAAAAGTCATGTCAGGGTTAACTTTTATGTTTATCCACTTAGTGGGCGTCATCCATATTGGGTCACAGGCACAAATATCGAGAACACGTGCCAAAGTTGGATATATGGATCGCATTCAAAAACCCCATCAGAGCAAGTAGACCAACTTTTCAGCCACAGCAGAGGCACCACCGGCAAGAGCTCGCCTGCGCTGAACCAATCGACCGTTTCGTCCTGCTGCCTGCCGTTGGGTCAGCCGCTGAGCTCTCACGTCACGTTTAGCGGGCAATGGCGTGGGTTATGGGCACCATCGTTGAGCCCCGCGGCCATTACGGCTAATCCAACCGCGGGAATGCTGGTCGCCAGGGGCCGCTGGGCAGGGAGGAGGCGGGAGCTGCCGGTCGCCAGGGGCCGCCGGGCAGGGTGGAGGCGGGAGCTGCCAGTCGCCAGGGGCCGCTGGGTGGGGAGGAGGCGGGACCCGCCGGTCGCCGGGGGCTGGCGGGCAGGGAGGAAGCGGGAGCTGCCGGTCGCCACGCGCTGTCGGGCAGGGAGGAAGCCGTAATTGCCGGTTGCCACGGACTAGCGGGCGGGGAGAAAGCGGGAGCTGCCGGTCGCCGCGGTCTGGTGGGCAGGGAGGAAGCGGTAACTGCCGGTCGCTACGGTCTGGTGGGCAGGGAGGAAGCGGTAACTGCCGGTCGCCACGGTCTGGTGGGCAGGGAGGAAGCGGTAACTGCCGGTCGCCACGGTCTGGTGGGCAGGGAGGAAGCGGTAACTGCCGGTCGCTACCGTCTGGTGGGCAGGGAGGAAACGGTAACTGCCGGTTGCCACGGTCTGGTGGGCAGGGAGGAAGCGGTAACTGCCGGTCGCCACGGTCTAGTGGGCAGGGAGGAAGCGGTAACTGCCGGTCGCCACAGGCTGGCGGGCAGGGAGGAAACGGAAGTGCCGGTCACCACGGACTGGCAGTCAACGAGGAGGCGGGAGCCGGTGGTCAGGGAGGCGAGGATGCCGGCCAAGGGCTCCCGGTTGCCGAGGGCTCCCAGTTGCCAGGGGCCCCCTAGCTAGGAGGAGGCGGGCTGCCGGCCGCCAGGAGCTGGCGGTCAACGAGTTTATTGCTGTCAATATTACCTCATGGGGTCATTTCTTAACTAAATCCTTCGCCTGGTCTATGGATATTCTGTTGAATCAGTTAAGTTTTGATAGTAATCAATGCCGACATAACCCACGCCGACATCGCGACTTTACATCCCTTCCGCCTCATTTTGCCATTCGATCATCACATAGTAATATACGTCACCACATTGTGCGGTGGGTTCGTTAACCAAAGGCGCTATGCACTAGAACTAAAGCCTCTGGCAGCTTACAGATGCCCCGCCACGGATCATTCGTCGCCTAAGGTCAGCTGGGCGGGGTCAGTGCCCCTCCCCTGCTTTCGGCGAGTATTCGCCTGTCGTCTCGCGCGGAGACGGAGGGGGTCGTAAAGCGAGCGACGGTGGCGGCGCGGCGGGTCGTCAGGCAAACGGTCCCTCTCGACCGGCAGAGTGGTCCCGAAAAGCGTCGGCAGGCCGCCAGGCGATGGCGGTGTGAGGAACGGGTAGGAAACGGCCGCCAGCGCCCGAGCCAGGCCTGGCGCAGCGCCAGCCAGCGCCAGGACGCCACCCGATGCCGGCGTGAGGACTGGGGAGGAAACGGCGCCAGCACTCGAGCCAGGCCTGGTGCAGCGCCAGGTAGCGCCAGACCGCCAGCCGATGGTGGCGTGAGGACTGGGGAGGAAACGGCGCCAGCGCCCGAGCCAGGCCTGGCGCAGCGCCAGCCAGCGCCAGTACGCAAACCGATAACTGCGTGAGGACTGGGGAGGAAACGGCGCCAGCACCCGAGTTGGCACCGTTAGGGGCACGGCCGAGACCATGTACTTCTCCGCGGTCCCCGTTAAAGATACTGCACACCTGATCAGGCGGTCATGGGTACATTACGGGCCTTAGTGCCGGCGGCCATGGGCACACATGAGCCTCAAAGCAAGAGCACTGTCCCGACTGACACCGAAATGTCAGCTGGCAATAAGGGTCTCGCGTGCGAGTCCTGGAGATAGCCTGCCCATCTGGACATCAAGAAGGCCTGCCCTTGTCTGGTTAATAAAGTTTCGCCGTCATTGGTGCTTTACGACGCACCCAGCTAGTGAGGCTATATGGCAGCCGTATGCCTCCCGCCGTGGCAGGAAGGGCCATGTTATGTTGGGAGGAGGAAGGACACCACGGGAAATCGAACCCCGTACCTCTTGTTTTCCAGAGATGCAGTTTAGCCATCACACGATCAGCGCCCTGATTTATAGTCTTTGTTAAGTATCGGGGATCCCCTAAAGTACCGAACGATACTGATCGACAGCGGCACTTGCTCAACTTCTCAGATGCCTCCAGACAACGCCGGAAAAGACTGTCTGGCTGAGATTACGGAAACCTGGCCCTGTCCCTGCTCCACAGCTGGGACCCTGGGACCCTGGCAGGTACGGGACGCCGTCCGGTGCCGGGCTTCAACCCGCAGAGGACGCCTCATTGTCTCAGGAGCTCTCCTCGTGATGACCGAAAGTCGAGGATCATAACTCTGTCTCTGTTCTGATGATGGGACCCCTGGACGGCGCGGAGCCCAATTTCAGCACGTTCAATGCCGTGTGTCCCCTGTTCAGCACCGAGGCTTTCCGGCTCAGGATAGTGGGTTCCCGGCCGACGGAGGGGCCCCTCATTGCTTCAGAGACCCCGCTACTCCGGCCGGCCCTTCATGCTCGAACGGTCGAGATTAGAGCTGAGGAGGGGCGGGGGTGGGGGTTGGGACCGACGGGCTCCAGGTCACCAGGGGGGATTACAGTCCTGTCTATCGGTATATGACTGTGACAATGTCTCTTTATTCAGCAGCTCATTTGCTACTGTTATGCGCCCACCATGCCATACCACTGGGCATATGTGAACCCTAAACCTATGCGTTTTAACCAACGCAAAGGAACCACCAGTAAATATTTCTTAAAGTTGAAAGCATGTGAACAGCAACGAATTGCAGGAACGCCACGGGTACACATGTCCGGGATGGGAAACACACACACACACACACACACAACACACACACACACACACACACACACACACACACACACACACACACACACACACACACACACACACACACAATATATATATATATATATATATATATATATATATATATATATATATGTGTGTGTGTGTGTGTGTGTGTGTGTGGTGTGTGTGTGTGTGTGTGTGTGTGTGTGTGTGTGTGTGTGTGTGTGTGTGTGTGTGTGTGTGTGTGTGTGTGTGTGTGTGTGTGTGTGTACCTTTAGATACAGGCCTATCTAGATACCATGCTTTTCCAATCCTAGGACTCCGGAATTGTGGGAAAACAGGCGTAGACATTCGATGTGAGAAATAGCGTTGTGCAGACTCCGGCTTAAGAAGTTTCGTCGCGCAGAAATATATGCACTGAACGCTGCTGCGTTAAAATTGCGGTTGCATGACAGTTGTGTCTTATAAGCTGCATTGCGTCAAAGCAATGCCGCTTACAAGCTTGGGCGTTTAAGGTCTTGTTGTAAGGATTTTTTAACGCCAAAAAGCTTTACATAAGAAGCAATGTTTCTCACATTTTTGTAGTTGAAGTTTGGCCACGCAGGGGTGAAGTCATGTAGCAGTTTCTGCGTTACAGTTTTTACATTAGAAGCAATGCCACACATAAGTTTTGGTGTAAAATGTTTCGGTGCGTAGAAGTAATGTCGCGAGTGACTTTTTGTCTTCGAAGTTTTGTTATGCAGAAGGGTATGTGTTCGACCTTTTTATTTTGCAAGTAATGCGGCGTAGAAATGATATTGCGTAGGAGGTTTGGTATTTTAAGTTGTGTTGCCCAGCAGTTAATACATTACAAGTTTCTACATAAGAAGCAATGTCGTATATTGAAATTTCTGTCGTTAGTAGCATTTGCGATCGAAGTATCGTCGGCACACCGGGTACGCAGCCTCTAGTTGATTATAAATGAACCCTTTTGCTTCACGTCTGCATTAAACATTACAAATCAGCTGTATTTTTAGCGCACAAGTACGCATTCCTAGGCAAAAAAAAAAACCACGGGAACTGACAGTTTTGCTCGTTTAAAGGAAACGTTTCGCGTATAAAGATATTGAAGCAAACATTACATATGAAACAAGCTCACCTATAACTGTTGGTATACTTTTGAGCAGACATGACTGTTCTGGACAACACAATTCTGATCTTTAGTAAATGCGCTACTCGATATGCCATTGTTTGATTACGTCGTCATACTTCGCACAGCATTGGTTGAGAGCCAATAGATGGCCGTCGTATCTGGAAATCACGCCCATGAACGTCAGGTATAAACGACTCGAACATTGTATTTTTCCCGGCCGTCATCGCCGCATGGCTTGGGAAACGGCAGGATTTAAATGACGTTATTATGACGTCATGAGTGCCAAGATGACATTGAAATACTCTCGCATTTCCGTGGGCGTGTAGCTCAGAAAGTAGAGGGGCCTAGGTGGGGGATGTGAGATCAGGGAAGAGCGTGGATGAGAACTACGCCGAAAGGTTTTAAGATGGCTATTTCAGCTCAAACCTCCATATAAATGTGACGCACTCCCTTTAATCATGTTTTAAGCGAATCAGTGGTCTGGTAAAGATCACATTACTTGCTGCCCGTCAACGCTGACATCCTCAGACACTGCCACAGCGCTGGGAGCGGCCATTAACATCACTCAGCCCGATAGCCAACCCATCACCGGTCACTGGCAGTCCATACATCAAGAAGGGTGACAGCCCACTCGTTACGAACGGTGACAGCCCCGTCACGAACGGTGTCAGTTTACACGCCACAGAACGGAACAGCCTTCCCGGTCACATGGTAGTGCCCCCTCCCAACAGGATAGGTCGATGTGTAGAGATCCAGCAAGAAGGATGCAGCTCATGATGGACTTGGGATCCAGCACAAGGGCGCGGAAACGATTTCAAAGTTGGGAAAGGGCGACCATAACGACTTGCCATCCCGCTCCCCATGCTTGTCTCCCCAGATTTCGGCGGCTCCATTTCAAAATTGATTAAAAGGTGAATTGTTTGATTGAACTATTTATCATCGGCATTTGTGCGGGTGAGGCAGTTTGGTTCTGCTTTCTGCCTCTAGTAACACGCCCTCTAACATGGGGATGTAATAATGGAAACACGGCCGAGATAAAGCTACGCAAGGCTTCATGGCGCTAGTGGACATGCTGACGTGGCAGGCGGTGTGAGAGATGGCGTCGCACCCGGCGCCGGCAGCTACACGCACCGATAAATAACCCCACGACATGAGAAACGACCGGCTCAACGGTCGCCAACTTCGCGGGCCTTGCTCGGGCAGCTACATCCATCAGAGGCGGGCCAACAGCCTGCCGTGGGTGGCGCGCTAAGTGTCTGACCTTACCCGGGCCGGGGTCAGTCCTGCCGATGACTGCCTGTGGCGCCTGGGCGGCGATAGGCATCGATGGCGTCGTCCATCTGGACAGCCCCTAGCGCAGCAGCGCCAGCGGTCTGACCCGCATCTGGCTAGCATCCATTGTGCCTGTCCCGGCGTCACGACCCCAAGGAGCTCTCTGTCAGTGCCGATGCCTACCGACGACAGACGGAATCGGCTGCGTTTGTGCTGCCCGGGGTCGGGGCGCCGATGGGAGAGCAATACCATTACACCGCGCCAATTTCCAATGCTCATGAAAAGGCAAGTTTTCCTCGCCCTGTCTGTGCGAGTTGATGCGTTTTCTGGCCGAAATTGATAGCGCGCCGTACTCGTAAGCGTTGGGTGACGACCCGCCGTGACTTTAAGCTGTCTTATATGCGATCTCACCAAGTACGGCACTGCCCGAGCACTTGCAGTTTATTCCCACGATAATCAGGTTTTCCCCCACGCAGCACGCGGGATGACCACAAGCGTGGCCCGGAATGAGACATCGTCTGCACAAAATCAGGACGTCTTTCTCGCACATTATGAGATGTTGCATCACTTTCACAAGCACATAGGTTTGGATTCGCTTTTGACAATGTCATCGCCGTTCACCTATTCACCCAATGCATGAATGCTGCGCGGACTGCTCTGCTGTTTTTCCGACAGAAAAACTGCTGTTTTTCTGCTGTTTCCCCAGCTGCTTTTTTTCGCTGCGTGCGCGGCCAACACCGACCCTCAAAGCCCCCACATGAGAGCGGAAAGCGTTAACCACCCGACAGTCGTCCCCCTGAGTCTCACTCACTGTTGATTAGGCGGGTCGATCGATCTTAGTCCGCTGGCGTGCCTGCAGTGGCGTTAGTGCCGCGAGACCCCGAGAGACCAGCGTTCTCGGACCAGGGCCGGAGACCACGGGCCGCAGACCGATAGCCGGAGACCACAGGCCACAGACCAAACACAACGGACCAAACACTACGGACCGAACACCACGGACCGGAGACAATGGACAGGAGATCGCGGACAGGAGAACGTGGACCGGAAATCACTGACTGGACAACACTGCGCGGAGGCCAAAGGCCTAGGACTGCCAACGAGAGACCACGGACCGGAGACCATGGGCCAGAGACCACAGATCGGAGGTCAAAGCCCGGGGATTCCTGGCCGGAAACTACGCGCTGCAAACTAACAGTCGGGGATCACGGACCTTTGAACAAGAATTGGAGCCCACCGATTTGTCAAGAACGACCGGAGACCAAGGACGGACCGTTTTACATCGACTAGCGCCAACGGGTAGCAAGCACCGACCGAATACCGCCGACTGCCGGGCAGCGACTGAGACAGCGAACCATGCAGGAAGGGACGAAGAGCACCGACCGAGACCAGCGACTCGCGAGCACCCACTGACCATTTCGGACCAGAGGCCGCGGCCCGCAAATCTCAGACGTAAGACCCCGGATTGAACACTACCCAACGGGAACCCAGGGTCAATACCACCCTGGGTCGAGTCGAGGACCCGGGGCGACAGTCAGGGCAAGACGCACCGGAGACCGCTGACGGGAGAGGAGGGAGCTGCAGCACCCGCCAGAGACCGCTTTGCCGGCGAGCGCCGGGCGGAGACCGCCGGCTGGGGACAAGGGAACGCAGCGGCCCCTGACGCCGCCGGGGATGCCACACGTGGTAGGGCTGACAGTTGCTGCCGTCTGCGCTGTTACGGTGGTGACGAGCGCCCTATCTGCAGACGCCGCTGGGCATGGCAACGCACGGCACGCCCGATAAATACATAAAAGCAACTGCCAGACGAAGCGGCGCAGGTGGTTGGTCGTTCCGACTGTTCCACCCGCATTGGCCAGCTGTATCGAATAAACAGAAGCTATTGCCGAACGAAGCCACGTGAAACGGTGGTGGCTGTGCATTCTCGTAATGTTCTGCTGATGGGCGCCAGAGCTTTGCAGCCGAGTACTGAGCTGTCGACACGGGGGTGCGTAAGCCAGAAGCAGCGTAACCTCGCCAGTTGCTCGAACTTATGACGTCACCCGTCGAACCCAATGACGCCAGTCATGTTTTACGACATCCAGTCGGATATCGCTATGTCATCAATTGCCGGGCTGAGGCTGCAGAAATCACCGACTCCAGTAATTCAGCACAATTCAAATCGTACCCGGGAAAGATCGGTTGTGAAATACCCATAAACTCTGCTCCACAGGTCCCCTGGTATGGGGCAGCATCCAATGATCGATTGAATATCCGCAAATTTGATTCCACGTCATTGGCGGTCGTTGCGCCGCGACGCCGTCCGCCTCATTTGAGAGACATCTCATTCAGCCACAGCACCGACGTGCTGAGGTGGCACACAATTCATGCCTGTGGTAGTGCTGAGAGGCGCGCCTGCCAGTTCCTCTTGACCCTGACCCGGGGAGAAACGGAGCGGGGCTGTGGCTGACTTCGTCACAGTCACAGGGCCGAAACGCTGGAATGCTCAACCGCCTGTGTTCGTCAGACCGGAACATCTGGTATTTTTACTAGGAAGCGTTCGGAGGTTGATAATGTATTGCAACTTTGCAACACATTTGGGAAGTATTGGTCTGGGCTTTGATACTTCGTAGCCTTGATTTTGTATTCGCCAGTGTGTTCGCAAGTACAAACGGCCAAGAGCCTGTGTTCGACGCTGACAGTTGTCATCAAATGTCGAACTTCAGTAAGAGAACCGCAGCTAAACTCGACATTTTTACGAGTGACTGATCGAGATAGTTGGGATACTACTGACTAAGGCTTGGCTGAACTTGGCTTGCTTACAGCAGCGCAGGCAGGAGGGGTCATAGGGTGCACGTGCCCCCTCCCCACTTAGGCTCTGAGGTGCCCCTCGGGTCCCTCGGAACCTACGATTAAGTGCCCGAGAAGTAATCCAGTGGTCTCATTCAGAAGCCAGGGTGCCGATCGGGTGCCCACTGGAAGCCGGTGGGCTCCACAGGAAGCCGATCGGGTGCCCATTGGAAGCCGGTGGGCTCCACAGGAAGCCGATCGGCTGCCCACTGAGTCGACATGGGCCTATACGTCGATCAGGTACCACCGTACCACATGGTCGGCTCCGTGTCAGTATGGGCCTGAGGACCCACTCCCCAATCAGCTATAAAGCCGGCGCCAGTGATTTACACTGATCGGGGGCCTTGTATCTGTCAGGGGCTCACAGCGCCTAACAAATGGCCCCGTACTCGCAAGGGCCCCAAGCCAACCAAGGGAAGTGTTTGATGAGGCCCGAAGAGAGGCTCGGGCGGCCCACCGGAACCGACTATCAAAGGGCATTTAGATAGCATATTTGGGCATTTGGGCACAAAGGGCATTATGTAGCATGCCTTATTTAGAGGGCATAAGGGCGCGAGGTCACATAAATAATTGCGGCCCGTAGGGTAGTGACCTGAAATATCAGTCAGAGGTCATCTTGCACCGTTTTGGTAACACCTGAGATAATGCGGATGTCTAAGTCGGTCAGAGACCACAAACAGCGAACAATCCGCTCCATGTCCGTCAGAGCCCTTGAGACCCATTTCCCAGACCGAAACGAGGCCGGGGCCGGCGATTTGCAATGTTCGGGATCTCTGACACAATGACGGTTAAGGGCCACAGTGCCAAACAAGGGTCATGTGACAGGTGGCCCCGAGGCGGAGCGATGTTTATGGAGGCCCGGGAAGGGGTCGAAAGGTCCCTCTTCAGCTGTAGGTCATCTTAAGGACCTCCACCCATAGCGCCGTGATCTCAAATGTCAGAAAAATGATTTATTGCACCGATAGGGACCCCTGACACAGAGCGTCCCTCTATCTCGGCAAAAGATCACGAACAACGAGCAGCCCCCTCCGTGTTGGTCTGAGCCCTGGGGGCCCACTTCCCAAGCAGGGACATGGTCAGGCCCGCAGTTTACATCAGTCGGCCTCCTGTATCGCTCAGGGGCCCGCAGTGCCTAACTGGACATTCGGTGTCAACAAGGGGCCTGGAATCGGTCAGGGGAGGAATTCTTCAACAGGGACGGGAACGCGAGCCCGAGTGGCAGAGGGTTTCTCGCATTGGTCGGGGCCATCTGACAATTGAAGTAAACAAGAACTAATGATGAGTGCTCACAACGAGATAAAAGAAGAGCCCTATGCCAGTCAGGGCCCCCACTACCGAACGGTAGGCCTTCTAACCCTTTTCCAGCCTAGGCTCGTTAAGGTCAACTGAAGCATTTGTGCCAATTATGTGACCACCTGCGGTGAGCAGGGATGTTGTTGCATTCATGATCACCATCCGCCGCTCCGGGGTCAACTGCGCGGGTCAGAAGGCCTCCCGCTTCAGAGAGCGGACCAATATAATATAGAGTCCTAGAACTGACGAATTTGGTTGCAAAGCAACACCCTATGAAGAGGATTTTTCACTCCTTTCTCCCATATTTTATGTGAATTTTTCACTCCCGCCTGACATTGTCTAATCGCACATGCCAAACCCTTATTTTCTTTTGTGACGTTTTCAGATGTCAACCAAAGCCGAGCTCACTTGAAATCAACAAGCATAAACGAGGCTCCACAAACCTGGACACTTATGGCTATGTCCTGCCTCACCTACATCTGAATCATGTCTATGTATGCACAGAACAGGGGCGCCAGGTACATCCAAGCCCAAGAACCCCAGCGACTCAAGCCGCTTGCACGCATTAAGTTTGGTTTGTTTACAAAATGCATTACAATCGGCAGCTGTGTGCCAAATGCAAGGTTTTCACGCATCCCCTATTTTTTCGTCTCACCACCGCACCACGAAGGCAGAGCCTGGTGAAAACACCAGCAAGGCCTGGTAGATAATTTTACTCCACGTATTTCTTTTTCCCAGAGGAAACTTGACTACTAAATTGGACCACTCCCGAAATGCACGAGTGAGGGATTCAAGAAATGTCTTCCAAATTAAATTTCCAAGACGAATATAACCATTTGACCAACTATTTTAACAGATTTTAACAGATTTTAAGTCAAATCAGCCGATTTCAAAATTTTTCCAGAAAAGTATCACTCTTTATATTGATTTAACTACTTTTATTTTTCTTGGTATCATACGAATGTGATACCACTTTATTCGTCCTTTCTTTTGGATTGGCTTTAGAGGTACCATCTGTTGCCTAAACTGTTGACCAATTTCCCTGCAATATTTTCTATCTGCAAATTTCTACGTAATTCATACATACATTTGATTAATTTGCCGGCCACCCAAACATGTTTGATATAGATCCAAGCGTGAATAATTCACAGAGAATGAAGAAGGCAATTTGAAGCACGGAACTTACTTTTACCGCAATTTTTGCCCCGTTAAGCCATCCGTTTAACGTTTTCTTGGTTCATGGCGGTTCTCAATAATGATACATCTAAGCCTTTCGAGTGTCTAACTCAACCAGGCTACCTGACAAGGCCATCCTAATGCTGCCATACAGAGCTTTGGGACAGACCTGACGCGCTAATACAGAGTGTTTGATGGCGAAATTCTGTCCTCTGGAGTGTTTGTCATGCACACCTCTTACTGTTTCGCATTTTAATCTCGTAGGTTGGTGGGCATGATTAATATTTATATTTGGGAGAGGGGTGAGCGGGATGACCCTGTCTGCAGCAGATCATGCAAAAGATACTGACTTTCTGTCTTGGGGGAGAGGAAGAAGCCAGTAAGCCTCCTGTGAACCAAATAATTGCTTACCTTACCTGCTTTTAACACATGATGTAACATGATTGGTAATTGGTAGCCTGATTGGTAATGAGTTAGCCATTTGCTGTGTCAATCAATCCGAGTTTCTGTCATAAGACAAATTGTGATGCCACAAGGCATGCAACGGGCTATTTTGTTCCATATTCTTGATTATTATGCCCCAAATTTCTTGAAGTGGTCCCTCAGGGTTGCTTTAACCAGATGTTTTCTAAAATTGGTCATGGTTTGTCTGGCTGGCAAATAACTGGATTGTAAATATGCACTACATTTTAACACAGGGATACTACAGCTGCATAGCAATTATACTATGAGTTAAATATAAGTATGCAAACAAATAGTCAGACCGTCCCCATTTAAAATGTGAGCCAACATGTCAAACTTTGCATTAAATATGAATAAACAAGCCTAAATAGACACTCTTTACTGACAGCTGCAGCTAAAGGCAAGCAGCAATACTCGGCATGGTCATCTAAAAGTTACGTTACTTTGGGAGAAGAGAGATTGTTTTGTGGAGCATATCGTTATTGCCCTTGACATAGGTTAACCATGGCAATCAAAATAACTTGTTCAAAGTTCTTGAAGTGGTCTTTTGCTCTTGTTCTCAAAGTTCTTAAGTGGATTTCAAGTATTTGATTTGTGTGTTGTCAACTTTGTCTGACGTCAACAAGCATACACAAATAAACTGAATACAAATGCAAGTTGAAACCAGCCAAAAAATAGCTATAGCATGTTTTTATCACAAGTACTGCTGTCAACAGACAGGTGAGTTGAGATGATGTACAACATATGGGCCCCTCAAGTTAGGTTAAGTTGGTTAAGTGCATGGCAAGTGACAATAGGAATTGTGCAAGAATCAGTAACTCACAACTGCTGCTGTAATACAAACAGGTTAGACAGGATGAGATGAAGTAAGGCCTCCTTACGTCAGGCATAGTAAGGCTACTTTCATGAAATAAGCATTGGTTTTTGCAAGAAACAGTGACAAAATGTTTGTTTTCCCTGACCCCACCTTAACAAAAGCCAGAGGTATGTCTGTTGTGTTTGACCTGGATGGGCTGATGTGAAGGAGTCGAAGGTTTTTTTGTTTGAGTGTTTATGCTTGTATTTTCTGTTATTTTGTTATTGAATTCCTTGCTTTGTGTGTGTTAAGTGCTGTTGAAGGGAAGTGCAAAGTGCAGCATCAAATTACTGATGTTAATAATTTTATGCTCATTACACTGTCATGAAACTACTATGCTTTAAATTATTCTGTTTCACTTTAACGGCTTAAGATGCAAAAAAACAAAACGTTTTGTCAGGTTTATGATTTTACGTCCATGCCAGCTTGAAATAAATGTCTTTGTTTGCTGAAGTATCAGTCACGAGCTCATAACTTCCATCTTTTGTGAATTGATTTTTTCACTCCTGCACGGTCTTTTTGCTGTCCTGCGGTCCACGTCTTTTCACGGTCCTGCACGGAATTTTTCACTCCCACCTTCGTTCAGAAGCAATTCTAGCTCGCTGATATAATATGATGTATCCCTGTAAGGACCTCCGTATCGGCCAGGGGAAGCCACCCCAAGTCGCCAAAATGACGGCCGGAAAGTACGCGGCGGTAGGACAGAATGGCCCTTCAGCTCTGACTGGGAGCGACAATGTGTCCTGTGGTATTATACTCAAGGGGCCCAGTTGCCAAAAAAAAAAAATAAATAATAAAGGGTCCCATTAGTGCAGAACGGAGTGGGTCGAAGCGGGTTCAAAATGCACAAGGACATCCCATGTTTCCCTGAGAACGTTCATTATTTTGCAGAGTCGGCTAGTGAACAAATATCATCGAAGCGCTTGACCTGCGCGCCGGGTAACGTTAGCGTAGTGGTTCACGCGCCTGCATTGATTACTGCGTGCTTGGGAAACCGACGCTACGCTTCCTAAGGAGATTGCAACGCTTGGTGACGAGTTTTATTTTGTTTCTTAGATATGCGACCCCGCATGCTGAAAACTACGTGCACCACTAATCGATTCTGATTGAATGTTGAAGATATCCGGACAAACATGGCCTGGCCATGTTATTGCATATTGTTGACCCATGCTGATCTTCAATCTACCTTCGCGGAATCAGTGCCATTTCTGTGCTACCCATATAAAAATTCTGACGAAGTTTCTGAACTCTATCGGTTTTAAAAGAGTATACTGGACCATTATGAAATAAAGAGCGCCGGCGATTCATTTCATACAGTCATTTAACGCGTGATTTGTTGGTTTATTTGCTATAAACCTACATAAGCCGAATTGATCTCGCGGTAGTCTGGCCTGCATTCCAGTCATAGTAGGTAAAAACGTGTAATACATACACACATATGCGTGCGTGTGTAGGAAAACATGTCCCCAAGAACAAATGGGTCATGTTCAGCGATTTTTGGGGGAGGGGGTTCAATATCAGGGCGCCCTTGGTCAACCATGTGTCCCCCCCCCCCCTGTCAAGGTTCTGGCTGCGACCCTGCTCGCTTGGATTGAAGATATGACAACGGTCGTAGGCTAGCTGTCACGGAACATTGCGCAACTTGTACGTGCGGTGTGAGGTCGCAAAGCAAAACGCAGTCCTTGCCAACGCGGCCGGAAAGCATAGAAAACAAAAAAATATGTGAAAGCCTTTCTCTCCTTGAGCACGGCTTTCCTTTCTGGACGCATAATGTACGTAAGAACCGTAACTGTCACCGGATATTAGTGTGGTAACAAATGTCCTGACTTCAGAGTCTGCTGACGGCCGTTATGCTGGGATCGCTGTGCCACTCTTCACGGTCCAACAGAATCCCTGCAGCGTTGCGGACTGGTCGACAAATCTTGATCACCGCCGCGTCCGCAGCCGCAGCGGGGATGAGTATAAACATATGTTCAGGGAAGTATGTGAGGTCAGCTGCGAGATCAATGCGGCTCCATAGCCCCCGGACGACCAACAAACAAGCACATCAGAGGACCGTGACTCGAACGCTGATATCAAAGCCCACTGTTAAACCAATGCAATGGCTGGAACACGGTGATCGATGAAGCGCTGGCGGAGCTCGAGGGTCGGTCACCAAATCACTATGTTATCGATATAACATTCGACCTGCGCTCAAAGATTGTATCGGTTCCGCAGGGAGGACGAGTTCAGACCGCATGCCACTCGAGAACATTTCGAGAACTATGTTGAAATATGTCCACACTGCGTACACTTCGTACTACGCGGAATATGATACGTAACACCTTGCGGTCACCTACGGTCGAAGCGTTTGCACGTTGGCTTGTAGCACATGGGCAACCTTGCAGTCACCTACGATTGAAGCGTTTGTACGTTCGCTTGTAGCACATGGGCAACACCTTGCAGCCACTACGGTTGAAGCGTTTGTACGTTGGCTTGTAGCACATGGGCAACACCTTGCAGTCACCTACGGTTGAAGCATTTGTACGTTGGCTTGTAGCACAAACATGTTTGGCCCTGAGGCACGAGGAATGCTACATGGCAGAACAATGATCTTATGCATTACCTTCGTAAGGATCGACGAAGAGCACATTTTCAGAGCTTGTTTTAAGCTGGGGTTTTTCAGAATGAAATATGATGCAGACACAAAAATGAGATTTCATTGCATCCAAATCAGCCTTCTCAAAGAGTTGCTTGACATTTTATAGCCGTCCAGGGTGTCAAAACGAGGCGCAATGCCTTTCGCAAGGTATCCCAATTTCACAAGAAACGCCCTAAAATGAAACTCTTTTATGATGTGATCAAAGAACAGTCTGGGTGCCTTGTCCTTCCCACGAGTCAAGAGGGTTAACACTACGTATTGGCTGATTGCCCGGAATTGGGTCGAATCGCAGCTATTCCAGGATAATTGGCATTTCTAGTGGCCATGGCTCCTCGAGTCCGTTAGGGTTAATCCTCACTCGCGTTGAAGGATATTATTAGTGGACCATGGAGCAAACCGCACAGGATTCTTCAAAAGTTGTCTTGGTACATGCAAAACTATCCCATTAGAAGCATCCTTTATGGTTTTGGTGATGTACGCATGCGATCAGCAAGCTTTCGCGTAGCGGAGGATTGGAATACAATGCGTCGAAGTAAAATGTTTGGACTCGCCGCGATGTAGCTGATAGCATGAGGATGTGTAGAAGAAACATTCGAATGATGAAACAGCATATTGAAAATGCCTGTTTTGAAAGTGTTCCTCGCCAGTGGTAAGCAGATGTCTCTCATCATTCTGTTCCAAAGCTCAGTCTGTGTGAATTACCGTCAAGCTCTTAGTACAGTTCGGTCTGTATGACTTATCGTCTGTCTCATATCACAACTTGGTCTGTGGGAGTTACCACCTAATTCACAACGCAGATCTTTCTGCATGAGTTACCTAAACATTCATAGCGCAGCCCTGTCTGTAAATTATCACCTGGGGCTTAACGCAGCCCGATCTGAGTGGGTTACCATTTACCACCTAGACCTTAGCACAGGCCGAACTGTGTGAGCTGCTAGCTAGTGCCTAGCTCTTAGCACAGTCCTGTCTGGGTGAGTTGCCACCTAGTTCTTCACACAGCCCGGTCTGTGTAAGTTACCACCTATCCCTTAGCTCAGATCGGTCTGTGTAAGTTACCACGTCGCTGGCACGACATAAGTGGGCCAATCTACCCAAATAGCCCGTGATAGCCGGGCAATTCTGAGACAGACGAATGCCACCAGCTCGAGATGAGCTCGGGTAACGTTCCAGCGATAAACGGTAACTGCCCCGGCCGACATCATTGTCGTGCTCAACTGAGTTACCCAGTCGCCGGCGCGGCCCCGCGCCTGGACCTCGGCCATATATCTCGCCAACGAGGCGACACCCCCGCCGGCCGGCATCAGCCTCCAGAGCCGAGGTACCTTTCGGAGATTGGGTCCGCGGGTGCATCGTTTTTTTCCGTTAAAAATGTAGACAGTTGGGACATGCTCTCTTGATTCACTTCGTGCATTTTGTCATGCGTTGGCTTTATTTACCCTAGCATTAAGCTTTGTTCGCCGGATGGGAATGAGTACGAGATATTAATGCTTCCATGTCAGTGGTGTTTCACTGCGCAATGCTGCGACTGAAAGTAGCGCATACGTGGCGATGACCGTCTTCGCGAAGCCTTGCGGTACTTAACTTTTAAAAGGTAAACAATGATTTCAGCGTTTTTTTCCTAACGCCACGTCCTCCATGAGCGATTCGGCTAGCAATGTTTTGCTGAAATTCAAAACATGTCTATAAAGATGGCGCGTTAAAAAATTTGGATTTTTCTGGTTATAAACAAGACCATGCTTGTACTGACAGTTATGATCCCAGGTCTCTTCCAATCAAAACTTTTTGAAAGGGTCTAGTGGCAAGCCTAACGCGAACGTAATAAAATATATTCCAATATCAAGGCCGCATTCCTGCTCATAGTTACGTAGCACTAACAGGGCTTACTTTTCGAAATGTGATCAACGATCAATGATCACTGCGTTACATGATCCTCAAAGTCTGCCTCCCTCTACACGGGTGTGAACAATAATGGCGCGGCCAGCATCCAAAGCCGTCAACCATTTCACACCTTTGCCGGGCCTGGTATTATGCTAGAAATCGTATGAGCTAAAAGCATGTGCAGATGACGAAAGGGTTCTAGAAAGTTTGGTGTCCAGTAAACTTTTTTAGGTTAGATGAACGTGGTTTAACTGCTGATTGTAAAAAATGATGCACATTACCGGTCCAAACTAAGGCTTTTTTGTTCCAGGAAAACTTTTGGGCTTTGTCTGTTTATTTCAGGAAAAAGGAAGAAAGAAACTCTTACGCTGGGCTTTTCAGTGCGATAGGCCCCTTCAGACCAAGTAGCTCCGGCAGCTGTCTGTCCGTCACTTCATGGCGGCTTAGGAAAGACTTTACATCAGCGTGGTGTTATTTACGGCTGCTGCTGGGAAAATCGCGGGCATGAGGAACTCATACATCATGTTAATTAGTCCGCTGATATACTGTTACGAGCCGTCAGACATGATGGATGTGCGAGCTGGTCCGCCCCACGTGCAAAACGATGGCAAAATGCGGTCCGTGGTGGCCAGCTTGGGAGTGTCGACTCCAAGCTCACGCCGGAAAGTGCGGAGCAGCTCTCGGACAGCGTCTTTGTTTGGCTTGGCGCTACCCGTCCCTGTTCAGTGTCTTTGTCAAGAAAAGTTCATCTACGGTCAATAACGGATGCATTTGTCCTTTGGGAGTTGGGGGCTGGATTGCATGTTAACCTAATGGCACCCCAAACCAACGAGCTCACAACGATTTAGATAACGGCAGGGTTACCCAGATACCCAGTTAGATTACCCAGCCATTAATCACCTTAATTTTTGTCTAGTATGCACGTACGAGGGCTTTTTATATTATGCATGAAATCCGACCATTCGGACGGCAGCGTTGGTGGTGTAAGGAAACGCGCTCCGTATGCCAATAGGATGCTCTATGTAATATTGGCAGACGCACCGCTGCATGGGATGAACCTGCGCTTCCGTGGGTGTCTCTAAAGATCCGAAACGATACAAACCAAGTAGGGAGAGCATGCAAATGATCCCAAAAGTTCAACGGGCGTGCCACAACATCGTATACCGTTCCTAAACTTCAAGCGGTGGAGCCAAGGCGGGCGCCCAGAGCTGGAAAGCTGGGCTGAAGTAATGAAAAGTCATCGCTGGGTATGGATCGGTGGGTTGGTTATGTCAGAGCTCCAGATCTAAGTCTTGGACCTCAGGGGCAGTCGTACGTTACGCATGTTTTCTGAAGTGCGCAAGATTTACTTCGTCTTTAATACCTACTGATTTACCTTGCCACGATAAAGTTTTAACTGCCTGCGGTGCGAATGAAAAAAACTTGCCTCGCGTTTGTTGGCAACTGTCATGTCCTGCCTCCATGCCCCGGGACGCGCAGGTTTGGGTGGGGACACAGAGGCACGTACTCCGGCCCCTCGTTTGGATCCCGGGGCCCAAAGGGCCCTTCAATTTAAAACCCCTAAGCCGGTGAGAAATCCTGAGGGATCCTGGCGTCAGTGAAGGCTCCTGTGCCGATCCAAAGTGAACTGTTCCGGTCAGAGGCCTGCAGCGTCAAGCTAGAATAGGATAAATGCATCAGTCGGGGACAGATGTGTGGCTGACCCCCTTGTGAGCCTCCCGATCGACCGGGGGGCCTAGCCCCGTGTAGCTAGAATGGCAGCCGGTAAGTACCTCGGAATGGGACGGAAAGGCCCTTCAGTGCCTGGCCGCGAGAGATAATGGCCCTAGTGTTGTGCCTACTGGTTGCTCCGTCGGGTAAAAGGGTCCCTTTAGCGTTCAATCCACGGAACCCCTCAATAAACGCGCCCACCTGAGGGCAACTGAGAACACATCACGAAGCTCCGCACCCATGCCCACACCAAGAAACTGGTTGCGACTCTGCATAGTTCTGGCCGGTTACCTACGCAGAACACAATTAAGTGTGACATTTGTCACAGACGGGAACACGGCAATAGGAGCTATATGAATTGCTATGTATGAGGTACACAACGAACACATAGCACCTTGAAACCTTCACGTCCAGAATTTCCTGCATCCGATCCACCCGCTGCCCGTGAGGCTGTTCCCACACTCTCCTGCTAACCATTCCTTATCAGTTTTACCCCTCCCCCATTATCCACCCGTTGACGTTTTGCTTCTTATGCTTCTTATATTCTGTAGCATAAGAAGCAAAATCTTTTAAAATGTCTTCCTTTCTTTGTCAAAATCTTTTAAATGTCTTCTTTTGCTACATATGTTCTGAATTTTGGGAGGGCTTAAGCAAGTTAACCCATAATTGCTCTTTTGTGCTGGTTATTGTAAACAATGTGCACGGAGCAAATCATTATAAAAAAACGCAAAAAGGAGCCACGCGGAGCAGCTGTTAGGCGTCTGCCCAACATTTCACGAGCGTCTCAGACATGCCCGTAACTTTGCCCGTAATTTTCAAGAATTCTGAAGCGAACCCAGCCCATCACCCAATCCATATGGGTATTCATAGTTTCAACCAATTCGTAAAGTCTCTAATAAGTTCGCCGATTGCTCGTTGATTGTAAAGATGTATTTACAGTCACATTGGACTGAAATGCAGTGTTTGTGCCTTATTTCACAGCAAAGTTAGCCGTACAAAAGGCTTCAGGAAGGCTTCGGTTTCATAAATCAGAATTGCATACCAATGCAAACTTGATAATTCAGATTGGCAATCATCCGAATTGTCAGTCATTAGCACCTTGGTTTACTCTTGATTCAACGCAAACACATGAACCACTACACCATCGGCATCCCTCTGACGACAATGAAAGCCGTTTTAAGCCAGATATGTTTAATTAAGGAAACTAACACCAGATTCGCAGTGATTTTGCAACATTGTAACGTCACGATGCAAACATGTGAAAGTGTTTACTATCTTCACTATGGCCACGGAATCTGCTGGCAACCACACCGTAAATTGATGTGTCCGTTCATGAAAAACGGTTAGGTGTGAGGAATAGCGTGTTTGGTTGTGATATGGCAAATAGACTTGAATCAAAATGCTAAAAATGCTCATAAATGCATAGTTCATGTACAGATATGAGTACTGTATGGTTCGTGTGCTAGATTCACTTCCTGCAGACCATTTTAGGAACTGCAAAGCCTTCGCCAGGAATACCCGAATTTCGACGAAATTCCTATGAAATCTCCCAGCATGTAGTGTTAAGTGAAAACTTTCTGGCCAGGGTAACGGGCTCTGGGAAAAAAAAACATTTAAATGTGGAGCGCTATGGTTGGAGTGCTTTTCCCAAACAGCTCGGAGATGAACTTCTGTATCCGCTTGCACGTGCAGCGGCAAGTTCAAAGGAAAATTTGTACGAGGGCATCAGCGCCTCTGGAGACGATTAGTTTTGCTTAGTTGTGTTTAAGCTTTTTTCGTAATAAATTATATATTAAATAATTTTTCGTAATAAATAATTAATAAATTATCGTATTAATTAACTAGATTTGGCTACCACGCATGTTTTGCGTTGTTGGTGCTTTCCACCCCATCTATTCACTCAAGTCATTCAAACAAACCTTGAATATGACACGTTTTATGAATATTGAACACCTCTTAACTCTTTTCACAATTTAACTGTATCAAATACACTCTTGTTTATGCTGCTAGTACGCCTGATTGCAGCTCGCCTTGGTTGGATTATCCTTTAATCGAAATGTTTCCATTTTGTATGGGGGTTTCGAATTAAAACAGCCATATGATACCTTCCAGTGCAGTTCACGGTTCTGCCTTCTTAAGACCAAAACCCCTCTAATTTCTGAGCTTACATGCCCGCGAAATGGGAAGAGTGTTTTTCTGGAGAGGTGTTTCAGCCACTTGCTATTCATGACGCCATAACACAACGCCATTGTGTATGTGCCACTGCATAAGCCATACGGCGCTCAAGGCCCAGCAAAAGATAATGGTCCAGTCCGTTTCGTATCTGGCGTTCGTGAGCTGATTTCAGATATAACGACCACCAATTGGCTTTCAATCAATGTTGTGCAGATACGATCACGTAATGAAACGATGGCATATTGATAAGCTGGTTTACTAACGAAAGAAATGGTATTGTCTAGAGCAGTCTTTTCCACATACCAGTATAGCTATGGGTGAGCTCATTATAAGTATACCAATATAAGTATACCAATAGCTTATGGGTGAGCTCATTTCGTCATGTCTAATGCTTGGTTTATTATCTTCAGTTGTGGCACATTCCGTTAAGACCTTAGCTACTCGTTCAAGACCACACTGGGCATTGACGACGTCATAGCAACGTCATTCAAATCCTTATATTCCATAAGGCATGCGGCGATCAAAGCCAAGACAAATATCATGGTCGCATCGATCATATATGGCGTTCATGAGCCGATGTTGCAGATATAAACGACCGTCAATTGGCTTTTACCGTTGTGCAAGGTGCGATGACGTCATTAAGACATGATCGTAACGAGGAGGGCCATTAACTAAGCAGATGAATTGTGGGGTCTAGAACAGCTTTTTCTACTTGAGAGTATACCGATAGTCATAAAAGAACCTGTCTCATCATATCGGATGTTTGCTCCAATATTCTCACAAGTGAATCATTCCCCTTTAAGACATAGATCCTTCTAGTGTCTGAGCTACATGCCCCCGAAGACGCGCTGGCTTTTTCGGGAGCTCAAAATCACCCAGGCATCCATGGCGCTATAATAACGTCATGCACAGCACACTGCTCCCCAGTGAAAGCCAGACTAAAAAGCTGAAATCACATTTTGTACACGTGTTACTCTCCGCCATAAATAGCAACAAGCGTCTAATCTTCTCCCTATGAGGGCATATTCCCCGTAAAACAAAAAGTTTCGTTTTTTGTCATCTAGCCTCTTGCAGTGACCTCCAAAACTTCGGGAATCTTTCGGCCTGCAACGCCGCAATCGTTCGCCAGTCTTCTTGGAGAGGGACAAAAACACGATGGCCCCTTCCGAACTTTGAGAGGGCATGACCGTATGCTCCCCTCCCCCACATCCCCACCCTGAATCATCACTGCCCATGGTTAGAACATTCTTGATCCAATACCTCTGAGGACCACTGTCCGTGGCGTCCCCGACATCCAAACGCTGCGCGATGTCCGCGCGGACCCCAGAATGACGGCGGCTGGCTACCCGCAAACGCCGACACCGCATTGATAGCCGATGCCGCTCTGCAGCTGCCGTCAGCGCCAGCGAGCCGTGCACACAGGCACCATCAATTGCCTTCCAATTAATTATGCAGCTCGGAGGAGCTGCAATGCGAGCCATAATGGATGTTTTTGCGCTCTGCGTGGGGCGGGGCGCATACCAAATGGTGACAAATGCCGGAGTGTCATGCGTTTTTCTGATTAGGATACAAACATCGAAAGGCATGATTGCAATATTGGAGAATATTGGGTATGTGAAGAATGTTGGAGAATATTGAGGAATATTGAGTGTATCAAGTAGATCCAGCATTCTTTTACGCACTTTTACGTCTGCTGTGTTAGATTGCGGCTTTCTTCTTTCCCATTCTTTTGTGTCTCATATCTTTCTCAAGAATGCTCCCATAGTAGCAGTGTGCAGTGCATTACAACATGGTCGAAACTTGTGAAATGCTCTCTTTGTGATAAACTGCGCGCCAGTTTGCAACAAAAGCCTGGAAACTTTGTGAAATGGCCCATGTGCCGCCCAGTTGTACTTCTGACCAAAGCCACCAGCATTCGGAGGCATTGCGCCGTCAGCAGACGCACTTTCGTCCCGGCCTGGCGTAAAGCGGTGTAATTGACGTTCTAATATGATTACGGTACGCATTCCAGACAGCTCAGCCGGCAGTTCGGACAGCGCGCGCGCGCGCAGGGGGAAGCAGCCATTTTAGCAATTTCGGCAATCAGATCGCCGCGCAGGCTACCCGGCGTTCCCAGAAACTGGAGCGCTGCACGGGTCGCGTTGCCGTCTGGGGTCCGGTCTGATGACGGCGGGCCTGGCCTACATCCACGCCACTCTCTGGTCGCTTTGGCGACTCGGCAACTGGTGGCGGTATATCTCGGTACATACGAGCCTGTATGCCTCTTCCTCAACTTGCGTTCATCAACAAAGCAAACCATACTAGTGGTATCCTGCGCGCGGGGGGGGGGGGAAGTTACTTCGACTCGTTGGTATTACAAAAACGAGGAGCCCGTAATGTCATCGCAACCTCTTTATAACACAACAATAAAAAAAACCTACCAACAGTAGCGCAAAAACGTGGTTTCCGGCTGGGTTGGATAATAATACGATGGATGGTAACTTCCGGTAGTCCTTACTGTGTCTTTCCCATATCATTTCCTCCATTTGAATTTGAGTGGCATTTCCACGCGTGAATCTAGTTCCGAACATATCTTTATCTGTCTCTATTGTTTTTGAGCATTACGTTGCATGTACTAAGGGTATGTTGAGTGTTTCCAGCTGTAGTCCGTTTCAAAAGTTGAGGTTTTATATGCGTCGCACAGTGTTGTGGCAGGACATTCTCCTCCAACCCCCACCCCAACCGGCCGACCCTGCATGGCAGGCTGTCTGGATCAGTCATACAACGCATCCTACCCGAGGCTTGCACCAAGTCCCGCTGGGTTACGAGTCCAGTGCGTTTCCGGTTTATCGCACAAGACAATTCCCTTTTTTTAATACGCTCGGTTCCACTTGAGCACCTGCTACTATTTTGGTTGAAAACAGCCGGCTCAAAAAGCCCCCTTCTGAAGCTGTTGTGCTCGTGACTAGGCGGTTGTAGAGCGCTTCACGGGCTGCGAAATCACACGGGTATCCACATAGAATATGCAACGGGCCGGGTTGGGTACAGCCTTGAACAAACATACGGGTATTAGCACGGGTACGAGTAAGACGTCTATGAAATGCCCGGCAGGTGTCTCAACGTATTTTAAGCAATGCTACTGCTCGCACTTCTTTTAAGTATAATTTACTTCATTCACAATTACGTAAGTTGTTCGGTGCACTAGTGAGAAACATTATTCACATAGATAAGCCAGTCGTATCAGCCTTATTCCTCCGAGAAAAAACAGGAGAATGGGGATATAGTTGGGTTGATATTTGGGCAACATGCCTTTATCGAAACCATAGCAGAAGTAACCTCTGCTATTGTTTCGATAGAGGTATGTTGCCGAAACATCAACCCAACGATATCTCCATTCTCCTGGTTTTTCCGAGGAATAAGGCTAATACTACTATCTTTACTTCATTCACACTAATTCTGTAAGTCACAACGCGAACAACAGGTTCTTAAGTAGAATGTCCAGGAACTCTTCCATAACCGACAAATAAAATGCTGGGAAGGGCAAATTAGTGGGAGCGCGGTGGGTACACAACTGATTCAATAGTTGCTAAAGTAAGATATCCAGGAACTATCCCATAACCGACAAATAAAATGCTGGGAAAGGCAAATTAGTGGGAATGCGGCGGGTACACAACTGATCAGGCATAGTTAGTGGGTGGGTATGAGCACAGTCATATAAGAAGTGGGTGATCGGAAAAAAACTACCAGTGGCCTCTAAGTATATGCACAGCGCAATATAGTTTGCAAGCTATTGCCTTTGTTGGCGATGAGCCTAAGCTGTAAGTAAAATGGCAGAAAAGTAGAACATAATGGAATGGTAGTGCTTACGCAAGTGTTTCAGTAACGTGGCGGTCGAAACTATAACTGGTCCTTGTCACACCAAGTATTACGGTACACGCAAACGGCAAAGATCCACAACCGTTGAGGATGTTTACGTGTGTTTTTTTGCGCGTTTCATGGCTACATGTTATTTCACAGCTGCCACCTGTGTCAAGTAAATTACATTTTTCAAACGTTTGAGCCCAGCACTGGAGACGGTGTACTAAAGTTGTTTGAGGCCAGCCGGTCTTCGGGTTAGTAGTTAAGTTAGGTTTTTAGGCGACCTGGAACCAGTACCTTTCCGGCAGCCAATTGGCGATCACGCGATCACTGATAATCATTTAAGTATCTCATGACTGGTTTTATTTGTTAGCGTGGAGCGATAAACACGTGTCCTTACACCTTGAAATTCCCTCAAATTAACTTGGATTTGTCTTAAAATTCTAAAAAGCATACCCCGATTTCACATGATTCTTGATAAATTTTCCTTGGTCTTCCCGCCACTTGGAAATGTTCTGAGGTCTTGTCAGACGGTACAGCGACCGGAGGCTTGTATGGGTAGCAGACTTTCGCCCCCCCCCCTGTCCAATTGAAAGTAATTTTGTTCCGGTAAGAAGAGAGACTAAATAGTCTCCTCGTTTTGTAAGAGGAAGCAGCAAGAACCACAATGTTACCTGAGATTATTGTCAGCATTGCCTATATCGGTTTCAACACGGTGTTTCTTTCGGAAGATAGCTTGAATAGCAGCTAGGTATTTTAGGCACTCGAATGTGTAGCACAAAACGTAATTCATGATTGAAACTTGCACAGCCTGCACAACATTAACTAAAAGTCAACTGACGTGCTTGAAATGGTGTTCACCAAAGCCAAACATGAACAACTCGACGATTATATTATTTTTGGCGTATGTCCAATGGGGTGGCATAATTTGAAACCTTGTACTGGTGACATAGACCCGGCTGACACTTAATTTTTTAATTTGACCTAAGAGTACCTCAGATGACGTCTAGGTCACCCTAAGGTGGCATTTTATGTCTAAAATGCCTTTGTCCTGAACCTGCAGCTAATAATACTACGACTAAGACTACGTCTACTTAGTCAGAATCACACTGTGACGAAAAGTATCGTCCTTGTAGGCTACGGGTCGAGCAATTCTGAACGATTACCGGATCTGACCCGATCCCTTTGGGGAGCAGAAATGGCCGGAATGGTCTCCTGTCGGTCTTAGCCTTTAGTAACATGCCCTCAATATCCGTCTCGGCGCATTAACATAGGTTTTGATTGCGTCTACCGCAATGACGGTTTTTTTTACCTTTCGTGGACTCCGGTGATCTCACATCTGCCTTAATGGCAACGGTTCATATGCACTCTTCATGATTTGACGAGGCCTTCAATGTGCGGTATCTTGTTTTCTTATACGGTGTCTGGAAGTTGGACATCCAAGAGGGGAGGACCCCCCCCCCCCCCTCTGGCCGAGCGCGGTTGTCTCAGATCCCGGCCGGGCGCGAGTTGAACCATTATAGTGTGCCCGCATAAGTGCTTTTTCGCCTGATGATGCAGCAGTGATTTTGTGAAGCGCATGGTGGGCTCCTATAAGATGTGTATGTTGGTCAACATAGGTACAATAGGTCAGTGTAGATCAGTATAGCTCAGAAATTGATATGATTCACGACATAGCGATAAAGCTAGTTGCCTTTCTATCTATCTATCTTTCTATCTTTATATCTATCTTTCTATCTTTATATCTATCTTTCTATATTTATATCTATCTTTCTATCTTTATATCTATCTTTCTATCTTTATATCTATCTTTCTATCTTTAAATGTATCTGTTAATCTATGCATCTATCTGTCTAAACATATGTGCACACACACACACACACACACACACACACACACACACACACACACACACACACACACACACACACAACCCACCACACACCACACGCACAGCACACCCGCACCACTCCGGCACGG
>NW_023596225.1:21323964-21340992 GCF_011947565.3 Pollicipes pollicipes
ACGTGTTTATCGCTCCACTCTAACAAATAAAACCAGTCATGAGATACTTAAATGATTATCAGTGATCGCGTGATCGCCGAATTGGCTGCCGAAGGAAGGTATGGTCCAGGTCGCCCTAAAAAACCTAACTTAACTTCTAACCCGAAGACCGGCTGGCCCCTCAAACAACTTTAGTACTACCGTCTCCAGTGCTGGGCCTCAAACGTTTGAAAAATGTAATTTACTTGACACAGGTGGCAGCTGAAATAACATGTAGCCATGAAACGCGCAAAATAACACACGTAAACATTCTCAACGGTTGTGGATCTTTGCCGTTTGCGTGTACCGTAATACTTGGTGTGACAAGGACCAGTTATAGTTTCGACCGCCACGTTACTGAAACACTTGCGTAAGCACTACCATTCCATTATGTTCTACTTTTCTGCCATTTTACTTACAGCTTAGGCTCATCGCCAACAAAGGCAATAGCTTGCAAACTATATTGCGCTGTGCATATACTTAGAGGCCTACACTGATAGTTTTTTTTCCGATCCACCCACTTCTTGTATGACTGTGCTCATACCCACCCACTTACTATGCCTGATCAGTTGTGTACCCGCCGCATTCCCACCAATTTGCCTTTCCCAGCATTTTATTTGTCGGTTATGGGATAGTTCCTGGATATCTTACTTTAGCAACTATTGAATCAGTTGTGTACCCACCGCGCTCCCACTAACTTGCCCTTCCCAGCATTTTATTTGTCGGTTATGGAAGAGTTCCTGGACATTTTACTTAAGAACCTGTTGTTCGCGTTGTGACTTACAGAATTAGTGTGAATGAAGTGAAGATAGTAGTATTAGCCTTATTCCTCGGAAAAACCAGGAGAATGGAGATATCGTTGGGTTGATGTTTCGGCAACATACCTCTATCGAAACAATAGCAGAGGTTACTTCTGCTATGGTTTCGATAAAGGCATGTTGCCCAAATATCAACCCAACTATATCCCCATTCTCCTGTTTTTTCTCGGAGGAATAAGGCTGATACGACTGGCTTATCTATGTGAATAATGTTTCTCACTAGTGCACCGAACAACTTACGTAATTGTGAATGAAGTAAATTATACTTAAAAGAAGTGCGAGCAGTAGCATTGCTTAAAATACGTTGAGACACCTGCCGGGCATTTCATAGACGTCTTACTCGTACCCGTGCTAATACCCGTATGTTTGTTCAAGGCTGTACCCAACCCGGCCCGTTGCATATTCTATGTGGATACCCGTGTGATTTCGCAGCCCGTGAAGCGCTCTACAACCGCCTAGTCACGAGCACAACAGCTTCAGAAGGGGGCTTTTTGAGCCGGCTGTTTTCAACCAAAATAGTAGCAGGTGCTCAAGTGGAACCGAGCGTATTAAAAAAAGGGAATTGTCTTGTGCGATAAACCGGAAACGCACTGGACTCGTAACCCAGCGGGACTTGGTGCAAGCCTCGGGTAGGATGCGTTGTATGACTGATCCAGACAGCCTGCCATGCAGGGTCGGCCGGTTGGGGTGGGGGTTGGAGGAGAATGTCCTGCCACAACACTGTGCGACGCATATAAACCTCAACTTTTGAAACGGACTACAGCTGTGGAAACACTCTGCATACCCTTAGTGCATGCAACGTAATGCTCAAAAACAATAGAGACAGATAAAGATATGTTCGGAACTAGATTCACGCGTGGAAATGCCACTCAAATTCAAATGGCGGAAATGACATGGGAAAGACACAGCTGTAAGGACTACCGGAAGTTACCATCCATCGTATTATTATCCAACCCAGCCGGAAACCACGTTTTTGCGCTATTGTTGGTAGGGTTTTTTATTGTGTGTTATAAATAGGTTGTGATGACATACGGGCTCCTCGTTTCTGTAATACCAACGAGTCGAAGTAACTTCCCCCCCCCCCCGCGCGCAGGATACCACTAGTATGGTTTGCTTTGTTGATGACGCAAGTTGAGGAAGAGGCATACAGGCTCGTATGTACCGAGATATACCGCCACCAGTTGCCGAGTCCGCCAAAGCGACCAGAGAGTGCGTGGACTGGATGTAGGCCAGGCCCGCCGTCCATCAGACCGGGACCCCAGACGGCAACGCGACCCGTGCAGCGCTCCAGTTCTGGGAACGCCGGTGGTAGCCCTGCGAGGGCGATCTGATTGCCGAAATTGCTAAATGGCTGCTTCCCCCCTGCGCGCGCGCGCGCTGTCCGAACTGCCGTCTGAGCTGTCTGGAATGCGTACCGTAATCACATGAGAACGTCAATTACACCGCTTTACGCCAGGCCGGGACGAGAGTGCGTCTGCTGACGGCGCAACTGCCTCCGAATGCTGGTGGCTTTGTCAGAAGTACAATGGGCGGCACATGGGCCATTTCACAAGTTTCCAGGCTTTTGTTGCAAACTGGCGCGCAGTTTATCACAAAAGAGAGCATTTCACAAGTTTCGACCATGTTGTAATGCACTGCACTGCTACTATGGGAGCATTCTTGAGAAAGATATGAGACACAGAAAGAATGGGGAAAGAAAGAAAGCCGCCAATCTAACACAGCAGACGTAAAAGTGCCGTAAAAGAATGCTGATCTACTTGATACACTCCAATATTCTCAATATTCTCCAACATTCTTCACACACCCAATATTCTCCAATATTGCAATCATGCCTTTCGATGTTTGTATCCTAATCAGAAAACGCATGACATCGGCATTTGTCACCATTTTTGGTATGCGCCCCGCCCCACGCAGAGCGCAAAAAATCCATTATGGCTCGCATTGCAGCTCCTCCGAGCTGCATAATTAATTGGAAGGCAATTGATGGTGCCTGTGTGCACGGCTCGCTGGCGCTGACGGCAGCTGGCAGAGCGGCATCGGCTATCAATGCGGTTTTGTCGGCCGTTTGCGGGTAGCCAGCCGCCGTCATCTGGGGTCCGCGCGGGACATCGCGCAGGCGTTTTGGATGTCGGGAGGACGCCACGGACAGTGGTCCTCAGAGGATTGGATCAAGAATGTTCTAACCATGGGCAGTGATGATTCAGGGTGGGGATGTGGGGGAGGGGAGCATACGGTCATGCCCTCTCAAAGTTCGGAAGGGGCCATCGTGTTTTTGTCCCTCTCCAAGAAGACTGGCGAACGATTGCGGCGTTGCAGGCCGAAAGATTCCCGAAGTTTTGGAGGTCACTGCAAGAGGCTAGATGACAAAAAACGAAACTTTTTGTTTTACGGGAATGCCCTCATAGGGGAGAAGATTAGACGCTGTTGCTATTTATGGCGAGAGTAACACGTGTACAAAATGTGATTTCAGCTTTTTAGTCTGGCTTTCACTGGGGAGCAGTGTGCTGTGCATGACGTTATTATAGCGCCATGGATGCCTGGGTGATTTTGAGCTCCCGAAAAAGCCAGCGCGTCTTCGGGGGCATGTAGCTCAGACACTAGAAGGATCTATGTCTTAAAGGGGAATGATTCACTTGTGAGAATATTGGAGCAAACATCCGATATGATGAGACAGGTTCTTTTATGACTATCGGTATACTCTCAAGTAGAAAAAGCTGTTCTAGACCCCACAATTCATCTGCTTAGTTAATGCCCTCCTCGTTACGTCATGTCTTAATGACGTCATCGCACCTTGCACAACGGTAAAAGCCAATTGACGGTCGTTATATCTGCAACATCGGCTCATGAACGCCATATATGATCGATGCGACCATGATATTTGTCTTGGCTTTGATCGCCGCATGCCTTATGGAATATAAGGATTTGAATGACGTTGCTATGACGTCGTCAATGCCAGTGTGGTCTTGAACGAGTAGCTAAGGTCTTTAACGGAATGTGCCACAACTGAAGATAATAAACCAAGCATTAGACATGACGAAATGAGCTCACCCATAGCTATTGGTATACTTATATTGGTATACTTATAATGAGCTCACCCATAGCTATACTGGTATGTGGAAAAGACTGCTCTAGACAATACCATTTCTTCGTTTAGTAACATGCTTATCAATATGCCAATCGTTTCATTACGTGATCGTATCTTGCACAACATTGATTGAAAGCCAATTGGTGGTCGTTATATCTTGAAATCAGCTCACGAAACGCCCAGCTACGAACGACTGGAACCCATTATCTTTTGCTGGGGCCTTGAGCGCCGTATGGCTTATGCAGTGGCACATACAAATGGCGTTGTTATGGCGTCATGAATAGCAAGGTGGCTGGTGAAACACTCTCCCAGAAACACTCTTCCCATTTCGCGGGCATGTAGCTCAGAAATTAGAGGGGGTTTTGTCTTAAGAAGGCAGAACCGTGACTGCACTGGAAGGTATTCAAGATGGCTGTTTTAATTCGAAACCCCATACAAATATGGAACATTTCGATTAAAGGATAATCCAACCAAGGCGAGCTGCAATCAGGCGTACTAGCAGCATAAACAAGAGTGTATTTGATACGTTAAATTGTGAAAGAGTTAAGAGGTGTTCAATATTCATAAAACGTGTCATATTCAAGGTTTTGTTTGAATGACTTGAGTGAATAGATGGGGTGGATGAAGCACCAACAACGCAAAACATGCGTGGTAGCAAATCTAGTTAATTAATACGATAATTTATTAATTATTTTATTACGAAAAATTATTTAATATATAATTTATTACGAAAAAAGCTAAACACAACTAAGCAAAACTAATCGTCTCCAGAGGCGCTGATGCCCCTCGTACAAATTTTCCTTTGAAACTTGCCGCTGCACGTGCAAGCGGATACAGAAGTTCATCTCCGAGCTGTTTGGGAAAAGCACTCCAACCATAGCGCTCCACATTTAAATGTTTTTTTTTTCCCAGAGCCCGTTACCCTGGCCAGAAAGTTTCACTTAACACTACATGCTGGAGATTTCATAGGAATTTCGTCGAAATTCGGGTATTCCTGGCGAAGGCTTTGCAGTTCCTAAAATGGTCTGCAGGAAGTGAATCTAGCACACGAACCATTACAGTACTCATATCTGTACATGAACTATGCATTTATGAGCATTTTTAGCATTTTGATTCAAGTCTATTTGCCATATCACAACCAAACACGCTATTCCTCACACCTAACCGTTTTTCATGAACGGACACATCAATTTACGGTGTGGTTGCCAGCAGATTCCGTGGCCATAGTGAAGATAGTAAACACTTTCACATGTTTGCATCGTGACGTTACAATGTTGCAAAATCACTGCGAATCTGGTGTTAGTTTCCCTTAATTAAACATATCTGGCTTTAAAACGGCTTTCATTGTCGTCAGAGGGATGCCGATGGTGTAGTGGTTCATGTGTTTGCGTTGAATCAAGAGTAAACCAAGGTGCTAATGACTGACAATTCGGATGATTGCCAATCTGAATATCAAGTTTGCATTGGTATGCAATTCTGATTTATGAAACCGAAGCCTTCCTGAAGCCTTTTGTACGGCTAACTTTGCTGTGAAATAAGGCACAAACACTGCATTTCAGTCCAATGTGACTGTAAATACATCTTTACAATCAACGAGCAATCGGCGAACTTATTAGAGACTTTACGAATTGGTTGAAACTATGAATACCCATATGGATTGGGTGATGGGCTGGGTTCGCTTCAGAATTCTTGAAAATTACGGGCAAAGTTACGGGCATGTCTGAGACGCTCGTGAAATGTTGGGCAGACGCCTAACAGCTGCTCCGCGTGGCTCCTTTTTGCGTTTTTTTATAATGATTTGCTCCGTGCACATTGTTTACAATAACCAGCACAAAAGAGCAATTATGGGTTAACTTGCTTAAGCCCTCCCAAAATTCAGAACATATGTAGCAAAAGAAGACATTTAAAAGATTTTGACAAAGAAAGGAAGACATTTTAAAAGATTTTGCTTCTTATGCTACAGAATATAAGAAGCATAAGAAGCAAAACGTCAACGGGTGGATAATGGGGGAGGGGTAAAACTGATAAGGAATGGTTAGCAGGAGAGTGTGGGAACAGCCTCACGGGCAGCGGGTGGATCGGATGCAGGAAATTCTGGACGTGAAGGTTTCAAGGTGCTATGTGTTCGTTGTGTACCTCATACATAGCAATTCATATAGCTCCTATTGCCGTGTTCCCGTCTGTGACAAATGTCACACTTAATTGTGTTCTGCGTAGGTAACCGGCCAGAACTATGCAGAGTCGCAACCAGTTTCTTGGTGTGGGCATGGGTGCGGAGCTTCGTGATGTGTTCTCAGTTGCCCTCAGGTGGGCGCGTTTATTGAGGGGTTCCGTGGATTGAACGCTAAAGGGACCCTTTTACCCGACGGAGCAACCAGTAGGCACAACACTAGGGCCATTATCTCTCGCGGCCAGGCACTGAAGGGCCTTTCCGTCCCATTCCGAGGTACTTACCGGCTGCCATTCTAGCTACACGGGGCTAGGCCCCCCGGTCGATCGGGAGGCTCACAAGGGGGTCAGCCACACATCTGTCCCCGACTGATGCATTTATCCTATTCTAGCTTGACGCTGCAGGCCTCTGACCGGAACAGTTCACTTTGGATCGGCACAGGAGCCTTCACTGACGCCAGGATCCCTCAGGATTTCTCACCGGCTTAGGGGTTTTAAATTGAAGGGCCCTTTGGGCCCCGGGATCCAAACGAGGGGCCGGAGTACGTGCCTCTGTGTCCCCACCCAAACCTGCGCGTCCCGGGGCATGGAGGCAGGACATGACAGTTGCCAACAAACGCGAGGCAAGTTTTTTTCATTCGCACCGCAGGCAGTTAAAACTTTATCGTGGCAAGGTAAATCAGTAGGTATTAAAGACGAAGTAAATCTTGCGCACTTCAGAAAACATGCGTAACGTACGACTGCCCCTGAGGTCCAAGACTTAGATCTGGAGCTCTGACATAACCAACCCACCGATCCATACCCAGCGATGACTTTTCATTACTTCAGCCCAGCTTTCCAGCTCTGGGCGCCCGCCTTGGCTCCACCGCTTGAAGTTTAGGAACGGTATACGATGTTGTGGCACGCCCGTTGAACTTTTGGGATCATTTGCATGCTCTCCCTACTTGGTTTGTATCGTTTCGGATCTTTAGACACCCACGGAAGCGCAGGTTCATCCCATGCAGCGGTGCGTCTGCCAATATTACATAGAGCATCCTATTGGCATACGGAGCGCGTTTCCTTACACCACCAACGCTGCCGTCCGAATGGTCGGATTTCATGCATAATATAAAAAGCCCTCGTACGTGCATACTAGACAAAAATTAAGGTGATTAATGGCTGGGTAATCTAACTGGGTATCTGGGTAACCCTGCCGTTATCTAAATCGTTGTGAGCTCGTTGGTTTGGGGTGCCATTAGGTTAACATGCAATCCAGCCCCCAACTCCCAAAGGACAAATGCATCCGTTATTGACCGTAGATGAACTTTTCTTGACAAAGACACTGAACAGGGACGGGTAGCGCCAAGCCAAACAAAGACGCTGTCCGAGAGCTGCTCCGCACTTTCCGGCGTGAGCTTGGAGTCGACACTCCCAAGCTGGCCACCACGGACCGCATTTTGCCATCGTTTTGCACGTGGGGCGGACCAGCTCGCACATCCATCATGTCTGACGGCTCGTAACAGTATATCAGCGGACTAATTAACATGATGTATGAGTTCCTCATGCCCGCGATTTTCCCAGCAGCAGCCGTAAATAACACCACGCTGATGTAAAGTCTTTCCTAAGCCGCCATGAAGTGACGGACAGACAGCTGCCGGAGCTACTTGGTCTGAAGGGGCCTATCGCACTGAAAAGCCCAGCGTAAGAGTTTCTTTCTTCCTTTTTCCTGAAATAAACAGACAAAGCCCAAAAGTTTTCCTGGAACAAAAAAGCCTTAGTTTGGACCGGTAATGTGCATCATTTTTTACAATCAGCAGTTAAACCACGTTCATCTAACCTAAAAAAGTTTACTGGACACCAAACTTTCTAGAACCCTTTCGTCATCTGCACATGCTTTTAGCTCATACGATTTCTAGCATAATACCAGGCCCGGCAAAGGTGTGAAATGGTTGACGGCTTTGGATGCTGGCCGCGCCATTATTGTTCACACCCGTGTAGAGGGAGGCAGACTTTGAGGATCATGTAACGCAGTGATCATTGATCGTTGATCACATTTCGAAAAGTAAGCCCTGTTAGTGCTACGTAACTATGAGCAGGAATGCGGCCTTGATATTGGAATATATTTTATTACGTTCGCGTTAGGCTTGCCACTAGACCCTTTCAAAAAGTTTTGATTGGAAGAGACCTGGGATCATAACTGTCAGTACAAGCATGGTCTTGTTTATAACCAGAAAAATCCAAATTTTTTAACGCGCCATCTTTATAGACATGTTTTGAATTTCAGCAAAACATTGCTAGCCGAATCGCTCATGGAGGACGTGGCGTTAGGAAAAAAACGCTGAAATCATTGTTTACCTTTTAAAAGTTAAGTACCGCAAGGCTTCGCGAAGACGGTCATCGCCACGTATGCGCTACTTTCAGTCGCAGCATTGCGCAGTGAAACACCACTGACATGGAAGCATTAATATCTCGTACTCATTCCCATCCGGCGAACAAAGCTTAATGCTAGGGTAAATAAAGCCAACGCATGACAAAATGCACGAAGTGAATCAAGAGAGCATGTCCCAACTGTCTACATTTTTAACGGAAAAAAACGATGCACCCGCGGACCCAATCTCCGAAAGGTACCTCGGCTCTGGAGGCTGATGCCGGCCGGCGGGGGTGTCGCCTCGTTGGCGAGATATATGGCCGAGGTCCAGGCGCGGGGCCGCGCCGGCGACTGGGTAACTCAGTTGAGCACGACAATGATGTCGGCCGGGGCAGTTACCGTTTATCGCTGGAACGTTACCCGAGCTCATCTCGAGCTGGTGGCATTCGTCTGTCTCAGAATTGCCCGGCTATCACGGGCTATTTGGGTAGATTGGCCCACTTATGTCGTGCCAGCGACGTGGTAACTTACACAGACCGATCTGAGCTAAGGGATAGGTGGTAACTTACACAGACCGGGCTGTGTGAAGAACTAGGTGGCAACTCACCCAGACAGGACTGTGCTAAGAGCTAGGCACTAGCTAGCAGCTCACACAGTTCGGCCTGTGCTAAGGTCTAGGTGGTAAATGGTAACCCACTCAGATCGGGCTGCGTTAAGCCCCAGGTGATAATTTACAGACAGGGCTGCGCTATGAATGTTTAGGTAACTCATGCAGAAAGATCTGCGTTGTGAATTAGGTGGTAACTCCCACAGACCAAGTTGTGATATGAGACAGACGATAAGTCATACAGACCGAACTGTACTAAGAGCTTGACGGTAATTCACACAGACTGAGCTTTGGAACAGAATGATGAGAGACATCTGCTTACCACTGGCGAGGAACACTTTCAAAACAGGCATTTTCAATATGCTGTTTCATCATTCGAATGTTTCTTCTACACATCCTCATGCTATCAGCTACATCGCGGCGAGTCCAAACATTTTACTTCGACGCATTGTATTCCAATCCTCCGCTACGCGAAAGCTTGCTGATCGCATGCGTACATCACCAAAACCATAAAGGATGCTTCTAATGGGATAGTTTTGCATGTACCAAGACAACTTTTGAAGGAAATCCTGTGCGGTTTGCTCCATGGTCCTACTAATTAATATCCTTCAAATCGCGAGTGAAGGATTAACCCTTAACGGACTCGAGGTAGCCATGGCCTTCTTATAAGATATGCCAATTATCCTGAAGAGCTGCGATTTCGACCCAATTCCTGGGCAATCAGCCAATACGTAGTGTAAACCTCTTGACTCGTGGGAAGGACAAGGCACCCTCAGACTTTTCTTTGATCACATCATAAAAAGAGTTTCATTTTAGCGGTTTCTTGTGAAATTGGGATACCTTGCGAAAGGCATTGCGCCTCGTTTTGACACCCTGGACGGCTATAAAATGTCAAGCAACTCTTTGAGAAGGCTGATTTGGATGCAATGAAATCTCATTTTTTGTGTCTGCATCATATTTCATTCTGAAAAACCCCAGCTTAAAACAAAGCTCTGAAAATGTGCTCTTCGTCGATCCTTACGAAGGTAATGCATAAGATCATTGTTCTGCCATGTAGCATTCCTCGTGCCTCAGGGCCAAACATGTTTGTGCTACAAGCCAACGTACAAATGCTTCAACCGTAGGTGACTGCAAGGTGTTGCCCATGTGCTACAAGCCAACGTACAAACGCTTCAACCGTAGGTGGCTGCAAGGTGTTGCCCATGTGCTACAAGCGAACGTACAAACGCTTCAATCGTAGGTGACTGCAAGGTGTTGCCCATGTGCTGCAAGCCAACGTGCAAACGCTTCGACCGTAGGTGACTGCAAGGTGTTGTCTACGTATCATATTCCGCGTCGTAGTACGAAGTGTACGCAGTGTGGACATATTTCAACATAGTTCTCGAAATGTTCTCGAGTGGCATGCGGTCTGAACTCGTCCTCCCTGCGGAACCGATACAATCTTTGAGCGCAGGTCGAATGTTATATCGATAACATAGTGATTTGGTGACCGACCCTCGAGCTCCGCCAGCGCTTCATCGATCACCGTGTTCCAGCCATTGCATTGGTTTAACAGTGGGCTTTGATATCAGCGTTCGAGTCACGGTCCTCTGGATGTGCTTGTTTGTTGGTCGTCCGGAGGCTATGGAGCCGCATTGATCTCGCAGCTGACCTCACATACTTCCCTGAACATATGTTTATACTCATCCCCGCTTGCGGCTGCGGACGCGGCGGTGATCAAGATTTGTCGACCAGTCCGCAACGCTGCAGGGATTCTGTTGGACCGTGAAGAGTGGCACAGCGATCCCAGCATAACGGCCGTCAGCAGACTCTGAAGTCAGGACATTTGTTACCACACTAATATCCGGTGACAGTTACGGTTCTTACGTACATTATGCGTCCAGAAAGGAAAGCCGTGCTCAAGGAGAGAAAGGCTTTCACATATTTTTTTGTTTTCTATGCTTTCCGGCCGCATTGGCAAGGACTGCGTTTTGCTTTGCGACCTCACACCGCACGTACAAGTTGCGCAATGTTCCGTGACAGCTAGCCTACGACCGTTGTCATATCTTCAATCCAAGCGAGCAGGGTCGCAGCCAGAACCTTGACAGGGGGGGGGGGACACATGGTTGACCAAGGGCGCCCTGATATTGAACCCCCTCCCCCAAAAATCGCTGAACATGACCCATTTGTTCTTGGGGACATGTTTTTCCTACACACGCACGCATATGTGTGTATGTATTACACGTTTTTACCTACTATGACTGGAATGCAGGCCAGATGCTACCGCGAGATCAATTCGGCTTATGTAGGTTTATAGCAAATAAACCAACAAAATCACGCGTTAAACGACTGTATGAAATGAATCGCCGGCGCTCTTTATTTCAAAATGGTCCGGTATGCTCTTTTAAAACCGATAGAGTTCAGAAACTTCGTCAGAATTTTTATATGGGTAGCACAGAAATGGCACTGATTCCGCGAAGGTAAGTTGAAGATCAGCATGGGTCAACAATATGCAATAACATGGCCAGGCCATGTTTGTCCGGATATCTTCAACATTCAATTAGAATCGATTAGTGGTGCACGTAGTTTTCAGCATGCGGGGTCGCATATCTAAGAAACAAAATAAAACTCGTCACCAAGCGTTGCAATCTCCTTAGGAAGCGTAGCGTCGGTTTCCCAAGCACGCAGTAATCAATGCAGGCGCGTGAACCACTACGCTAACGTTACCCGGCGCGCAGGCTCAAGCGTTTCGATGATATTTGTTCCACTAGCCGACTCTGCAAAATAATGAACGTTCTCAGGGAAACATGGGATGTCCTTGTGCATTTTGAACCCGCTTCGACCCACTCCGTTCTGCACTAATGGGACCCTTTATTTATTTATTTATTTTTTGTTTGGCAACTGGGCCCCTTGAGTATAATACCACAGGACACATTGTCGCTCCCAGTCAGGAGCTGAAGGGCCATTCTGTCCCACCGCCGCGTACTTTCCGGCCATCATTTTGGCGACTTGGGGTGGCTTCCCCTGGCCGATACGGAGGTCCTTACAGGGATACATCATATTATATCAGCGAGCTAGAATTGCTTTTGAACGAAGGTGGGAGTGAAAAATTCCGTGCAGGACCGTGAAAAGACCGTGGACCGCAGGACAGCAAAAAGACCGTGCAGGAGTGAAAAAATCAATTCACAAAAGATGGAAGTTATGAGCTCGTGACTGATACTTCAGCAAACAAAGACATTTATTTCAAGCTGGCATGGACGTAAAATCATAAACCTGACAAAACGTTTTGTTTTTTTGCATCTTAAGCCGTTAAAGTGAAACAGAATAATTTAAAGCATAGTAGGTTCATGACAGTGTAATGAGCATTAATAATTCTTAACATCAGTAATTTGATGCTGCACTTTGCGCTTCCCTTCAACAGCACTTTAACACAACACAAAGCCAAGGAATTCAATAACAAAATAACAGAAAATACAAGCATAAAACACTCAAACAAAAAAACCTTCGACTCCTACACATCAGCCCATCACCAGGTCAAACACAACAGACATACCTCTGGCTTTTGTTAAGGTGGGGTCAGGGAAAACAAACATTTTGTCACTGTTTCTTACAAAATACCAATGCTTATTTCATGAAAGTAGCCTTACTATGCCTGACGTAAGGAGGCCTTACTTCATCTCATCCTGTCTAACCTGTTTGTATCACAGCAGCAGTTGTGAGTTACTGATTCTTGCACAATTCCTATTGTCACTTGCCATGCACTTAACCAACTTAACCTAACTTGGAGGGGCCCATATGTTGTACATCATCTCAACTCACCTGTCTGTTGACAGCAGTACTTGTGATAAAAACATGCTATAGCTATTTTTTGGCTGGTTTCAACTTGCATTTGTATTCAGTTTATTTGTGTATGCTTGTTGACGTCAGACAAAGTTGACAACACACAACTCAAATACTTGAAATCCACTTCAAGAACTTTGAGAACAAGAACTCAAAAGACCACTTCAAGAACTTTGAGCAAGTTATTTTGATTGCCATGGTTAACCTATGTCAAGGGCAATAACGGATATGCTCCACAAAACAATCTCTCTTCTCCCAAAGTAACGTAACTTTTAGATGACCATGCCGGTATTGCTGCTTGCCTTTTCAGCTGCAGTAAAGGTGTCTATTTAGGCTTGTTTATTCATATTTAATGACAAAGTTTGACATGTTGGCTTCACATTTAAATGGGACGGTCTGACTATTTGTTGCATACTTATATTTAACTCATATTATAATTGCTATGCAGCTTAGAGTATCCCTGTGTTAAAAATGTAGTGCATATTTACAATACAGTTATTTGCCAGCCAGCAAACCATGACAATTTTAGAAAACATCTGGTTAAAGCAACCCTGAGGGACCACTTCAAGAAATTTGGGGCAAATAATCAAGAATATGGAACAAAATAAGCCCGTTGCATGCCTTGTGGCATCACAATTTGTCTTATGACGAAACTCGATTGATTGACACAGAAAATGGCTAACTCATTACCAATCAGGCTACCAATTACCAATCATGTTACCATCATGTGTTAAAAGCAGGTAAGGTAAGCAATTATTTGGTTCACAGGAGGCTTACTGGCTTCTTCCTCTCCCCCAAGACAGAAAGTCAGTATCTTTTGCATGATCTGCTGCCAGACAGGGTCATCCCGCTCACCCCTCTCCCAAATATAAATATTAATCATGCCCACCAACCTACGAGATTAAAATGCGAAACAAGTAAGAGGTGTGCATGACAAACATCTCCAGAGGACAGAATTTCGCCATCAAACACTTCTGTATTAGCTGCGTCAGGTCTGTCCCAAAGCTCTGTATGGCAGCATTAGGATGGCCTTGTCAGGTAGCCTGGTGAGTTAGACACTCGAAAGGCTTAGATGTATCATTATTGAGAACCGCCATGAACCAAGAAAACGGTTAAACGGTGGCTTAACGGGGCAAAAATTGCGGTAAAAGTAAGTTCCGTGCTTCAAATTGCCTTCTTCATTCTCTGTGAATTATTCACGCTTGGATCTATATCAAACATGTTTGGGTGGCCGGCAAATTAATCAAATGTATGTATGAATTACGTAGAAATTTGCAGATAGAAAATATTGCAGGGAAATTGGTCAACAGTTTAGGCAACAGATGGTACCTCTAAAGCCAATCCAAAAGAAAGGACGAAAAAGTGGTATCACATCGTATGATACCAAGAAAAATAAAAGTAGTTAAATCAATATAAAGAGTGATACTTTTCTGGAAAATTTTGAAATCGGCTGATTTGACTTAAAATCTGTTAAAATAGTTGGTCAAATGGTTATATTCGTCTTGGAAATTTAATTTGGAAGACATTTCTTGAATCCCTCACTCGTGCATTTCGGGAGTGGTCCAATTTAGTAGTCAAGTTTCCTCTGGGAAAAAGAAATACGTGGAGTAAAATTATCTACCAGGCCTTGCTGGTGTTTTCACCAGGCTCTGCCTTCGTGGTGCGGTGGTGAGACGAAAAAATAGGGGATGCGTGAAAACCTTGCATTTGGCACAGCTGCCGATTGTAATGCATTTTGTAAACAAACCAAACTTAATGCGTGCAAGCGGCTGAGTCGCTGGGTTCTTGGGCTTGGATGTACCTGGCGCCCCTGTTCTGTGCATACATAGACATGATTCAGATGTAGGTGAGGCAGGACATAGCCATAAGTGTCCAGGTTGTGTGGAGCCTCGTTTATGCTTGTTGATTTCAAGTGAGCTCGGCTTTGGTTGACATCTGAAAACGTCACAAAAGAAAATAAGGGTTTGGCATGTGCGATTAGACAATGTCAGGCGGGAGTGAAAAATTCACATAAAATATGGGAGAAAGGAGTGAAAAATCCTCTTCATAGGGTGTTGCTTTGCAACCAAATTCGTCAGTTCTAGGACTCTATATTATATTGGTCCGCTCTCTGAAGCGGGAGGCCTTCTGACCCGCGCAGTTGACCCCGGAGCGGCGGATGGTGATCATGAATGCAACAACATCCCTGCTCACCGCAGGTGGTCACATAATTGGCACAAATGCTTCAGTTGACCTTAACGAGCCTAGGCTGGAAAAGGGTTAGAAGGCCTACCGTTCGGTAGTGGGGGCCCTGACTGGCATAGGCTCTTTTATCTCGTTGTGAGCACTCATCATTAGTTCTTGTTTACTTCAATTGTCAGATGGCCCCGACCAATGCGAGAAACCCTCTGCCACTCGGGCTCGCGTTCCCGTCCCTGTTGAAGAATTCCTCCCCTGACCGATTCCAGGCCCCTTGTTGACACCGAATGTCCAGTTAGGCACTGCGGGCCCCTGAGCGATACAGGAGGCCGACTGATGTAAATTGCGGGCCTGACCATGTCCCTGCTTGGGAAGTGGGCCCCCAGGGCTCAGACCAACACGGAGGGGGCTCGTTGTTCGTGATCTTTTGCCGAGATAGAGGGACGCTCTGTCTCAGGGGTCCCTATCGGTGCAATAAATCATTTTTCTGACATTTGAGATCACGGCGCTATGGGTGGAGGTCCTTAAGTGACCTACAGCTGAAGAGGGACCTTTCGACCCCTTCCCGGCCTCCATAAACATCGCTCCGCCTCGGGGCCACCTGTCACATGACCCTTGTTTGGCACTGTGGCCCTTAACCGTCATTGTGTCAGAGATCCCGAACATTGCAAATCGCCGGCCCCGGCCTCGTTTCGGTCTGGGAAATGGGTCTCAAGGGCTCTGACGGACATGGAGCGATTGTTCGCTGTTTGTGGTCTCTGACCGACTTAGACATCCGCATTATCTCAGGTGTTACCAAAACGGTGCAAGATGACCTCTGACTATTTCAGGTCACTACCCTACGGGCCGCAATTATTTATGTGACCTCGCGCCCTTATGCCCTCTAAATAAGGCATGCTACATAATGCCCTTTGTGCCCAAATGCCCAAATATGCTATCTAAATGCCCTTTGATAGTCGGTTCCGGTGGGCCGCCCGAGCCTCTCTTCGGGCCTCATCAAACACTTCCCTTGGTTGGCTTGGGGCCCCTGCGAGTACAGGGCCATTTGTTAGGCGCTGTGAGCCCCTGACAGATACAAGGCCCCCGATCAGTGTAAATCACTGGCGCCGGCTTTATAGCTGATTGGGGAGTGGGTCCTCAGGCCCATACTGACACGGAGCCGACCATGTGGTACGGTGGTACCTGATCGACGTATAGGCCCATGTCGACTCAGTGGGCAGCCGATCGGCTTCCTGTGGAGCCCACCGGCTTCCAATGGGCACCCGATCGGCTTCTTGTGGAGCCCACCGGCTTCCAGTGGGCACCCGATCGGCACCCTGGCTTCTGAATGAGACCACTGGATTACTTCTGGGCACTTAATCGTAGGTTCCGAGGGACCCGAGGGGCACCTCAGAGCCTAAGTGGGGAGGGGGCACGTGCACCCTATGACCCCTCCTGCCTGCGCTGCTGTAAGCAAGCCAAGTTCAGCCAAGCCTTAGTCAGTAGTATCCCAACTATCTCGATCAGTCACTCGTAAAAATGTCGAGTTTAGCTGCGGTTCTCTTACTGAAGTTCGACATTTGATGACAACTGTCAGCGTCGAACACAGGCTCTTGGCCGTTTGTACTTGCGAACACACTGGCGAATACAAAATCAAGGCTACGAAGTATCAAAGCCCAGACCAATACTTCCCAAATGTGTTGCAAAGTTGCAATACATTATCAACCTCCGAACGCTTCCTAGTAAAAATACCAGATGTTCCGGTCTGACGAACACAGGCGGTTGAGCATTCCAGCGTTTCGGCCCTGTGACTGTGACGAAGTCAGAGCCCGCTCCTTTCTCCCGGGTCAGGGTCAAGAGGAACTGGCAGGCGCGCCTCTCAGCACTACCACAGCCATGATTGTGTGCCACCTCAGCACGTCGGTGGTGGTTGAATGAGATGTCTCTCAAATGAGGCGGACGGCGTCGCGGCGCAACGACCGCCAATGACGTGGAATCAAATTTGCGG
>NW_023596225.1:21341992-21393097 GCF_011947565.3 Pollicipes pollicipes
AAAGCCCCCACTAATGTAACGACTTCCTTTAAACACACGGACGGATGTGTAAGAACACTACAAGAAAAGGGCCAGGGCATCAACACACGACGATATTTGGTTCAACAAACACCCTCCAAGCACCGTCACAACCATCTCTCGGGCAGGTTCAAAAACGAGTGTATGCTAGGGTGGCAATTTTACATCAACAATAGCATATTGAGGAGTAAATTAAGTAGAGAAACTGTGTTATCTAGAGCAGCCATTCCACCTAGAAGTGTACCAATAGTTGCACATGAGCTCACCTCCAACATTTGATGCTTCCTTTGATATCTCACATGCAAACATTCCCCTTACGCTAGTTTTTCAAACACGTCACGTGACCTCTGTCTTAGAATGTGTATTTCGCTGTGGCGTAGATTCGAGTATCTCGTTGGAGAGGTACGACCACCGAACAAGGCATAAGGCTTACAGCTCTAAACAAGAGTTTGATGTTTTGGACATTGTGTTACCTTTTCTTGACTCGCCAACGATCCAAGCCAAAAACAACATAAGTTTTCACTTGTTTTGTTCGAAATGAAAGCAGCGACATTAGATGACGATTTGGGGAAGGAAATGATCTCCAGCTGCCAACATAAACACCATTTAGTTGCGTCGACGTCGACCGCTGCGTTTTTGTGTTGTTTTCTTTTGTTTTTATTTTGTTTTGCTTTTGTTTTGCTGTCGACGCGCTACGTGTGTAACTCTGTGTGCTACGCAATGAACGGAGTATCGCGTGTTGTAGCTGTGAGCGAATTTGTGCCGATTCATTCAAAACGTGGGCATGATTTGGCGACAGCATTGTCAATAACTGATGCTTTGATAGAGGCAGCAGCTTTTCCCATGTTTTCCACTCACCATCTCCTTCACTGTTCTGTTGCATCGTAGGGTGCTGTTCTCATGGGAGGTTTTAAATTGCACAGCAGTCGAGCAGAAGAAGATGTAAATGGAAAGTGCATTACGCATGTGCTGACTATGTATACCCTCAAGCATTCAAGGTAGGACAGTCGGACCTCAGCTTTCGGAGCTTAAAGGGAGTGTTCCACATTTATGTGAGGTTTTCAGCTGAAATAGCCATTTTGCCAATTTTGTGGTGCTGTTTACAATTCTGCCCTTAAGACCCAAGGCCCTATAGACTCCGAGCTAAAGGCCCTCAAAATGGAGAAAGGTATATCAGGAAGAGCATTTCAAATTACGTTGGCATTCATGACGCCATTATATATAGGTCATTTAAATCCTACCATTCCATTAGCCATGCGGCAATCAAGGCCACGAAAAACAAAATTGTCGAGGCGCTAATGTCTGGCGTTTATCTCGCGTTCATGAGCACGATTTCCAGATTGCAACGGCCGTTAATTGGCTCCCAACCAATGTTGTGCAAGGTACGATGACGTAATCAAACCATGGCACATTGAGGAGCATCTTTGCTATACAGAGAATTGTGCCGTCCATAGCAGTATTTTCTACTTTAAAGTATACCTTAGTTATAAGTTATAGCTGATTTCATTATAGCTGATGCTTGCTTTGATATCTCCAAATGTGAAACATTCCCTTTGAGGAACATGGGAGCGCAACATGAGCAGTCATTGCACAATCAAAACTGGCCCATTCACTGATCTAAACATTAGCAGCCTGATGTGCTGACAGTTGGAAACTGGTTTCTACTTATCAATTCATGTTGGCTGACTTCTGCCTTATGATGTTAGAGCTGTGCGCATGTATGGTATTAGTTTAAAAGCGTTTCAAGAGGAAAATCCTTCGGCATGCTATGTTATATTTGTGAGCATTCATTGCACACCATTCTGCTTTCACTCAGGTGATGAAAACAGGCAGGCAGGCACTGCAGGCAATGAGATTTACCCACATCTCATTTGTTAAGTGTTTCGGGCTTAGCTTACATAAACAGAGAATACATGACAAGCATTTTGCTAATCACACAAGTAGGATCCATTTTGATATTTTTGCAAAGAAATGTGTCTGAACATGCAGCTTTGCCTCATCTCTTGGTCTTGGGGTTGCCCCGCCAAGTGTTCTTGCCCGAAATGACTGAACGGTCACTATTTCTTGATCATGCGAAGTGTTATGCTCTGTTATGCCCTCCGCAGGCGTGGCATGCCGTTAAGAGTTGCCACTTCGGTAGTTTGCATTTCAATAAGCAACAATCCTAAGGTTCGTAACATGATCTACGACACAAATCCTTGGCTTCATTGCAATACCAAAATCTTTGGGGCTTTATCGCACCTGCTCCGTTGTTATCAGTGCCTGCCTTTCAGAAACTCGAGCAATATTGTTAACGTACTTCTTTGTCCTAGGCCGTGCATTCGCTGTGCATTTTTGTAAGAGCGTAGTGTGTGTGTAATTCGTATGGTTTTGCAAACTAGATAACACGATTTTACGCCCAAAACTATGATTTAAGCCAAAGATCTATGATTTTCTGATTTCAGAAATTGACTCCCAGAAGTGAAATAGCCCTTTTCAAGGAAAAGCGCTGGCGTAAGTAAGGGACGCGCCGGTGGTATAGCACAAGCGGCCTAGGAATACCTAGCACACGGCTTGATTCGCTTTCCTTCGGGCCTCTGAAAGTTGGACAAAAATGGAAATCAATTTCAGTCACACATTGCACGATAACTTGACCATCGATCTATCGCTCCAGAGGATGTGTGTTACAGCCAGCGCCATTTCGCGGAAACAATTAATGTATTTATCTTGGACCAACATACTCAGTCCGAGCAGTGAAGCCAATTAGAACGTGATCATGCAACGAGCGCCTGACATGACCGCACGGCCAAACGCGGCAACCAGTCAACTAGCCAGCGCTGTTCAGCGGTCGCCACGTACGGCCTCGAATGTCTGGCACTACCACGTGTCGTGTGGCTACGCTCTAGTGCAATTTAACTCAGAAGTCAGCAGGTGACAGAACACTATGCGTGATAACTGACGTTAGTGTCAGTTTTGGCCGAAAAGGTGTCACGCGGTTTTGAAGCACCAAGCATCGCCAGACCAGCTCGCGCAAAGTACAGGACATCTGCAGCGTTGCGACCAAAAGCACTCGGCTCACAACAGCTCACAATTCCATGAGCCGTGGCTTGGTACGGAAAAACATCAGCCTAGCCCTGCCCTTCTCCCCTGCATGAGGACTTGATGAGTCCAGTGTCATTACCGTGTGGTACGAGGCACAGGTGAGTTCCGGGCCAGGGCTTTGGACGTTGTACGCGGATACTCGGGCCTGGAAATACATGTGCACAAGCTGTGACTTTTTTTAAATTACAAAAAAGATCTAGCGTCACTTAACATGAACAGAGCATAGGCACATGAAATATAGTGCGCTTATCCGTTTTGGCAGCGTGTGATTCTAAAATCAATCGACCTCAGGACGCGCAAAAATTACGGTCGCCTAGCAAATGACGTGTTAGGTCATGAAGGCATGCCGATACCTGGGTCCTAAAAGAACTTTTGCCGTTAAGGTCTAGAAATCTTATTGCAACAGTCTTGTGTAAGTTGATGTTGTCAGATCGTAAGTCATTTCCATCACTCCTTGGACGGCAACATCTGCAACATCTTGTCTTAAGTCTGTGTTGTCAGATCATAAGTCGTTTCCATCACTCCTTGGACCGACCACTACCAGACCACTTCATGTAGACGAAAATTTAAGACTAGACTGCGTATTTCAGCAGCTTCGCGACATGACGGGCTTCGCCGAAGGCTCCCAAAGCGTACGCTTCATGTGATGCTTCCTATCTAAATGCTCGGGGGTTAGACCCACGTAAAAAAATATTATGCAGTTGTGTGAGCGGTGGCATTTAAGGACATGACTTAGTCGTCTAGCGGCCATCTTTTTGCTAGCAATTCTTTCTTTTTTTGGCAATTCGGCGAGTCAGACGGGTGCACCGCATGGCAGTGCTATCATTACTGCGGCGTTTTAGCTCATTGCATTAGGACCGGAGACAACACGCAAATTGGTGGCATTGAGGCCAACCAGATTTGTTGAGGCTGAAAAGTTCATGTCTGTAATATGAGCTCTATGATGTCAGAAAAATAAACAACGAAACGTTTTTATTAGTTTCAATGCCTCTAAAGGGACTAGGACCGTCAACACAAAATGTTGAATGAAATACGTAGAAAGCATCGTCATGTCTTCCCAACTTATACAGTACAATAGCTATGGCCAGTACATTGTCTGTACTGTGCTAAAGATTCATTGTGTATGCAAACTCTTAGCTTCAGCTCCTGGGGTCGAGTAGCATGAGTACCCGCGCAGTGGTGTTATCACTGGGGGGCGGAACGTTGGGGACGTTAGTTGTATCAAAATGATATGTTGAACAGTGGACATATTTGCGTTGTTTTATTGCCATGTGTTGTGAACAAAAAGTGCTTCTACAGAACCATTGATTTCGCCTTGTTCTAAAACATTCAGTACCACCCTGTCGGGACACCCGACCCGCTCCACCAGGCTGAGCGATGCGTCGCTGTTACATGCTGATAACGCGGATTGCGCGACCCAGCAATTAACGCCCACCTAAAACCTCGGATTTTCATTATCAACGCTGACACTCCGAAGTGCACAAATCCTTGGCACAAGTCTGTGGGGGTGGGGTGGCCCCCCGTTGCGCAGACCGGGTCGATACCATGTCGTAGCTGCGCGGAGTCAGCGGAACATCCCTTCCATTCGAGCAACAGGTGCGGGCTGGAGCGGCCGGTCGGCCCGCGGCGCAGTCAGTTGGGCGGCGCGGGTGGCGTCGGGAGCAGCTCCGGGTACCGACCGCCCTATCGGGTCACGGCGGTCGTCAGTCGTGACCGGGTCACACTGGGCGACTGCTCCCATCGCGCCGCGCCGAGGTGCCGTCTCGTCTGGGTCGCCGCTCTGATTTCAGCCGGGGCCCTGACCTGGCCTCAGCTGACGACCTAGGCTGGCCGGCATTGGCCCAATGAGCTGTGCCCGCTAACTGAAGCTTCCATCGATCACAGCAGCCTTCGCGGCGAGGACTTCGTGCGTTTGTGTGGCAGCGATACGGAGTGCAGCCGTGGAGTGACGGTCATGGATCCCCTGTCAAACTTCTCATTACCCGAGAACCAGCACGGAAACCAAGTGGGTGACGAAACCAACGGCTCAAAGCTGCTGGCCGAAGTTGCCACGGAAAGTACGTACTACGAAGAAAACCTGGTCCATACCTTGCCAGTCCAGGTTGTGTTCTATATGATCTATTCGACGATTTTTTTGTTAGGTGTTTTCGGAAACTGCATTGTTATGTACGCGGTCTTCCGGAACAAAACCATGCAGACTGTCACTAATTATTTTATCCTTAACCTGGCGCTGTCTGATATACTTCTGTGTGTCCTTTGCGTCCCTTTCACACCTCTTTACACCTTTCTGCAAAGATGGATCTTCGGAAAGGCCCTGTGCCATCTGGTGACGTGCACCCAAGGAGTCAGCATCTACATATCCTCCCTCACACTCACCACCATTGCCATCGACCGCTTTTTCGTTATCATCTATCCCTTTCCGACCCCGTATGATGCCCTCGACCTGCTTCATTCTGATTCTTTGCACGTGGCTGTTCTCGGTGGGAGCAACCATGCCGTACGCAGTTTTCGTTCAGCACGTTCCCATCGACGAAGACACGTACTTGTGCCAAGAGGACTTCCCAGAGGACATCAGGCTGACGTTTGGCAGCGTGACCACCGTCCTGCAGTTCGTCATCCCGTTCATCATCATGACTGTGACGTACACGCTGATATCATTCAAGCTGTCGAGCCGGGCCAGGTCCAAGCCGGGCTCCAAGAGCGCGCGAAAGGAACAGGCGGACCGCGAGAGGAAGAGGCGCACCAACCGCATGCTGATCGCAATGGTTGCCGTGTTCGGACTCTCCTGGCTGCCGCTCAATCTGATGAACATCCTCGACGACATCTCGACCAACCTGGGCCTGGACTGGGACCGCTGGCAGTACTTCCACCTCTTCTTCTTCGTGGCGCACGCCATCGCCATGAGCTCCACCTGCTACAACCCCTTCCTGTACGCCTGGCTCAACGAGAACTTCCGCAAAGAGTTCAAGGAGATTTTGCCGTGCTTCCGTCGCTGCGGCGGCGGCCGCGACCCCCGGCCTGAGAACGGCATGCTGCGCCTGGACCGGAGCGGGCTGCGGCGCGGGTCTACCGGGCGCGTCACCGAGGACCACGAGACCAAGACCACAGGCGTCACTCATGTGGTGACGCCCTTCGAGCCGGCTACGGAGGAGGTGCTGCTTCTGCAGGCCCTGGCGCCCTCCACCGACGAGCAGGTGACACTGCAGCGCGTGCAGGACGCCACCGCCACCGCCACCCTGCCGGCCACGTTAGTTACCGATCTGTAGGGGAGGACTGAGGCGGCAACCGTAACTGAGGTGTACGTGTAGGACTGCTACAAAGCCCGCCACCGATCTACCATTGAAGACTGAGGCAAACCTCGGCACGGACCTGTAGATGGGGACTGAGCCAAAGGTCATCACCAATGTGGGGTGGAGACGGAGACAGCGTCCGTCAACGAGCTGTCGGCGAGGCGTGGAGTGATACTGGACACATAGTTGTAATGCTGGACCCATATATTTGTAGGTGAGGACGGACAGGATGTTCGCCGATCCGTCGATGGGAACTGAGGCGCCACTGCACACCGGCTTGCAAGTGAGTACTGACACAAATCTCTAGGTGAGAACTGACCTATCAGAGGCGGTAAAAATAGTGAAAATAAAGGTACGAAATAGGTAAAAGATACCATTTATAGAACAACATCTAAGTTCATAACCGATTGAGAGATCGGACTGTTAACGCGTGAACCGATATGTTGAAGGGTTGCAGCCGTCCGTGCACTTTAACATTCGGCTTAAAGCTTCTGACCGGTCTGATGATGAGCAAACGGCGGGCCCCATGACCGCTCGCATTTAATTATAATTTTGTAAGTAAAGGACTAATGATCGCAGTTCTCACTGATAAGCCCCTGTTGAAATTGGCTGGATGTTATCCAGCTCTGAACAATAAGGAGCGTAGATTGTCTGCTTCGGTTGTCGCATTGACGCACGATGCGCAATCAGGCCCTCGCGTTTCAGTTGGGATGCTATCTCGGGAAGTCAGCGTGCTTCCCAATAGCTTGTAAGTCTTTGAAGTATGCTGGATGCCAACGGCGAAACCGTATGGTCATTAGCATGCATATTACAGTCCCTGTTGTGACACATGTCATCCGCTATAATTGGCGTCTTTGTATACCCAAGATCGCAATGTGCTGTGTTTGTAAGTATTTGGAATGCCCTTGCTATCAAAGGAAAAGTAAACAATATTCTGCTCAGTGGACAGCGAGGTCATAAGTACAGGGACACTACGTCAGCTGCAGGAAACGTTCAGTGGCCGTCTCTATGACGCTACTGTTCAAAAGACGTGATCTTTCCGACTCTGGTCGGAGTTTCGCAGGCCCTACAGTAGTTCGTGCCGTTTTGTGGTTGTGTAGTTTTTAGCAACGCGCGCGCGAGGACGTGCTTTCGGATGGGTGATGGGCTGCAAGATTGGAAAGTTGCAGCCATGGTCATTATATTGAGCTCTTAATCTGATTACGTTTTGTGCTCCCGCCAATGAAATGCGATTGACACGCGATCTGGTGGGGGTGAATTTCGCCCCTACCGAAAGTTTTTTAAGAAGTTTTTTTAAAAGAATTTTTCCACAATAGTATCTGAACGGCACGGCGTAGCTGCGCCAAACTTTGTAATGCTGCTGACCTATGGCAGGTCAGACAGGCCATGGCTATCGTCTGTCAGGAAATTAAATTCCTTGAGAATTGTTCAACCGCGTGCGACAACGGAGCCTTCGAAGAAGCCATGCATGTTTGAAATAGTCTCTTACGCTATTGGATAATTGAATTCAGGAGAACTACTAATTCCAGTGACCTTGGTTCAGGCATGAAGGTTGGGCTAAGGCCAAAGCCAAACTGCTTTTATGCTGGAACACCCGTGTCATGGTATTTTTTTGCGCTTCGTCCGAAATAGTTGATCACAGGGACGTTAACAAGCATATTTTTGGACTGTATAAAGTTCGGAGGTCCATGACCTAAAATGGCCCCGATCATCCATTGTTTTTTTTTTTAGGACAATGCCATCCAGCATAATCCTTGAACCTCATTTGACTCGAAGCAATAGCACTGCACGAGGTTTTTGGCCACCGTGACTTTCTGAAGGTCCTGTGAAGTCACTTAACTGAAAGGGACACCAGTCACGTCTTTTCTTAGAACAGTCGTGTAGGTTAAATGTAGTTTCATGAAGGTGTCTATGGGCACTTCGGACATTGCACTGTAGCTTGACATTGTCTGACCTTATTTGGACCGCAGGTCATGACTAGAACATTTTTTTAGAACAGGCGTGTGGGTTAAATGTGGTTTTGTGAAGGTGTCTGAGGGCACTTTGGACACCGAACTGTAGTTTGACATTGTCTGACCCTATTTGGACCGCACGTCATGACCTATATACTTAAAAATTCACACAAAAGAGGTCACGTACAGCGCTACCTCTCCTGTGAATATGATGTTTCAAACTTTTTTGTTAGATATAAGTGGGGTTAAATTGACCCCATCCAAGCGCGTCGCATTCAACTGGCCACTCGGGCGCGTGTTGAAATATGGAAGGTTGGTAACGTCAAGAAGTAAAAAGAAAGTAACGACAGGTAAAGTAAAAGTGACGTTCAAAGTATGCACAAAAATACGGCAGCGATAGTAAGACGAGTTCGGTAGAACTTTGCTGGTGACAGAGCCAACAACCAGTTGGTGAGAGCCAAGTCGATGTGCCAGCTTTAAAAGATGATTCGCATGATAACTTCCTCAGTTCGTTCAAAATTAAAAACTCTGTGTTCTTCCACCTCAGCAGGCAGACTGTTCCACATGCTGACAGCGCGGGAACCAAAATCACGCTCTGCCGCTTCAGTGCGCAATCCGGGCAGCTGAAGCTTACCTTTGTCCGGTTCACCGATTGCCCTTGCCGGAACGTTCGAGTGACACTCACCTAGGGTCCAGCAAGGGTGGCAGGCTTGCCAGGCACGAGCCGTCGGCGTTGGATGGCTACGCCTCCCTCCACCACCACACCGTCGTCTCGCGATCAACCCAGTGCTTCCAAGTCTGACAGCCGACTTCGTCTGTGGCGTGTTAACATGCAGGCGCCAGCTTTTCGATGCATCGTTAGTTACGTTACGTGACATTCACCCCAAACGGCTCACAGTCCGCCAGACAGACAGTTCTGCGGACGAAGGACTGCGAACGTTCACGCTAACCCTGGTGTCGAAATTTTTGCAGATCGTCTAGGATGATGCAGCAAGGGCGGCCGTTTTAGCATATTTTTTGCATGCAGGACAAGATTCATAAAGGGTCGTAGACATTGGCATGAGTTCATGGCTAAATGTTCTTGTTTCTTTTCTGCCAGGATCTTATCATTAAAATATCTGTCCTCGCACAATGAATTTGGAGGACTGTTCAGAACGAACCCTTTCAGAGCTGCTGCAGGCGTTCGCTTACGCGTAGCTGTAGACCTAAGATTACCTGATAAATATGTACCCCAAAAGTAAGGTCTACATAAAACCGTCCTCCGAAAGTTACATAGGGGGGTAGATTATTTTGTAAATCAAGATTAACATAAAACGGGAATAGTGTGTTGGACTTCATGAGTCATCGCGAGTGGTCGAAGTCCCCTCCCGGAATACCGGGCATCGGCCACTTTGTTAGCATGTGCAGTTAACATACATTAACATCAAACGAGGGCAATAAATCGAACAATCATTCCATACGGAATACCAATACACCGCCTCAATCCTTCAGTGAAACTAAAGCCCGACAATCCTGCCTAGCAACCAGGGGGCAAGTGAACTTGAGCATTGACCTCTTGTTTGACTTTAGAGGACTGAGTGCTGTACGGCCACACACACCATTTTGAGATCAATCGTGATGAGCTGCAACGAGTGCGTATACAACACGTGAATCGCTCAGTGGTAAAAAAAATAGGTGTGAGGATAGACCAGGACAAAGTAGGATAGACGTATTTCATTGACAGCTAGGCTTGAGACTGCGCCTAAATATGTCAAACGGATGTGTAAAGGTACCCGCCTTAAACCCCTGGCTTAAGGAGTTGAGAGAACTTTCGAGGGAGACCCTTTACTGGGGGTTAAGAGTACAATGATTCTAGCGGATGGATTGGGCCAATAAGCAGTGACTGAGCAACTGTATGACTGTGCAGGTGGAAAGCGGGTACGGGCACGAAAATCTTACCTGTGATTGCGTATTACGTTGACCTGAGTGGATGTTTTTGTCGTGATGATGTAAAAAATATCTAGTGCTGTGGCTTGTGGACCAAATTGAAAAAAAACAAGGCTGGTGAACCTTATTTCTTACATTTTCTGCGAGCTGTGGGAGCCACAGTAAACAGTCTGAGGGCGGCCGCAGGCAGTTCCGGAGCGCCTCTGTGTTCCACAATGGTGCCGCGGTTCCTTTAGCAACACGCCCACTGAGAATCACGGCCACTCCTTGGTTCGCACGCGAGACGGCGTCCCCCACACAGCATCCGACAATGGCCCACTCGCCGGCGGCTGTTGACACGTGCGGCCGTCACTCGCCGAGTCGGTGCCGGCGTCGGGGAGGGGCGCGGAGTTCTTCTCGCAGTGGCCGGCGGCGATACGCCCGGGGCGGGCATTCGCCGCCGATTTATGCGGCGGTCGCGTCTCACTAGCCGGGCCCTCATGCTCTGCCGAGAATTAATCGGGGCCGTGTAAAATACTGGCGCCCCATAACGGCAAGAAATATGACTACTAAAACACTGCGCGCTCCGCGATGAATCCCAATAACGGAGGATTACCGCCGGGCGCGAGACGACCGGGCCCTGAGCGGCGGGGGCGCCTGTTGGCGGGCTGGCACCCCGGGACGACGGCGACCGGTGGACTGCGGTTGGAAGGCGGACTCCCCGAGTTTTATAGCCTAATACCGATCACACCAGGTTCGGTTGTTGTCAGTCAAAACAAAAGTTCGGGAATATCCTTCGGGCAGAAAGCTTATGAAATTGGCAAAACACACGCACGCACGCAAGCACGCGCACACACACGTGCACACACACGCGCACACATCTAGGCTCACACACAGCCGCATATGCATATATATATATATATATATATATATATATATATATATATATATATATATATATATATATATATATACACGCGCACACATCTAGGCTCACACACAGCCGCATATGCATATATATATATATATATATATATATATATATATCACTATTGAATAAACGGTTGTCCATACCTCGTGTGATAATGTATGGAAAATGTTAACAAACACGAGGAAATGGGCATTGGTGTATCAACTACGTGCTGCAACCAAGTGAAACAACCAACCAAACTGAACGTTAAACAGATGACGTGGCGTGGGAGAAGGTTTTGTCAACCTTTGACACGCAGTGTTATGACATTAATACGCCATTCCATATGGGTACACCATTGTCAATGCATTGGCCGGAGCTGCTCAGGGTCGAGTGTCAGATGTGAAGATATCCCGGTGGTGCTGAAACGGAGCGGCGCAAGTACTGGCGAATTCGAAAGCAGGCACCTAGGAGATCTAGATCTATCTACATGTCTGGCTGTTTATCTAGCTATCTAGCTATCGAATGTTCTATATTTTTATCCTTATATCTATGTGCATGTCTATCTATCTGTATGCATATATGTATATATAAATATTATGTATGCAGCTATCTAGTCGTCTATCTGTGTAGCCATCTATCTATGACATCGGCATTCAGCATTTGTCAATCATGCAAAAATGCATTCGCGGCTTGGTGCCGATGTGGCCACTTGTGGTTACCGGTTAGGCCAACCATTTCACGGCTCATTTCACTTTTTTTCATTTCATGCTTCCGTTTCAAACCCTGGTACTGCCTCTAACCAGGCAGCTTAACTATTTTACAATGGCCGTAATAATGCTGCGGATGTCTTATCCGCTGGAAACATTAGTTGCTCCTGTAGGCACAAATCAGTGCGTATCCGTATATGTGTATAATCCAGTCTTGTATAATAATCGTCATCTTGTCACGGCCGCCATGTTCACTGCAGGATCCTCGCAATGCCAATCCCTCCATGTTCACTGCAGGATCCTCCCAATGCCAATCCCCGAAACCACCCCTGCGCCTGTCTTGCACAAGAAATTTCGGCATAATGAATCAAACAACATTTAGGAAGGGTCAGAAAGTTACAACAAACTTCTTCAAGCCGTTTCGGAAAAATCGTCAAAAATTCCGAGGGCATTCGTTTTACTGCCCAGAAAATGGATAACTGAAAACAATGGTAGGAATGCCTAAATCAGATCAATGAATAGAATGCACTTTGCTAGTCAGCTGGTAGATGTCTAAACATGCAACATATGTTTTGGATAAAAAGCAAAAGGCTACCCAAGGCACCTTAGAACGTGTCCGGATTTTCAGGAGCCACGTTCTCTGTGAGGTTGTCGCCATACATTTCACCAAGAAGACTTCGTCCGCTACATGATTTTACCCAAACTAGAACAGCCATTCAAGTTCTTGATGTTTTTCAAGAACTTTGCTTTCCCGATAAGCTTTTGGCACAGATGTGACAACCCGTACCTGTTTTGAAAGGCAGTGGCAAAGGAGAGAACTTCGCGCTGTGTGAATGGGAGCAAACTTTTAAACGAAGAAGGCGTAAACTTTTCATTATACACTTTATGCTAGTGAACTAAAAACTGCATCTATCACAGGCATGTGAACGGAAACTTCGGTACGACGGGATATTTGAAATAATTGTTGCTCTGAAGGAGAGACGTAGAGAGTGGACCAGTGCACCTAACTTTAAAGTAACTCATACAATTTTAATGTTATTCCCATTGCATACGCATATGTATATGTCTATATATATATATATATATATATATATATATATATATATATATTATATATCTTAGATAATACTATATATATATATATCATATATATATTATATTCTCTCCTCTCTCTCTCTCTCTCTCTCTCTCTCTCTCTCTCTCTCTCTCTCTCTCTCATCTCTATCTCCTCTCCTCTCTCTCTCTCTTCTCCCTTCTCTCTCTCTCTCTCTCTCTCTCTCTCTCTCTCTCTCTCTCTCTCTCTCTCTCTCTCTTCTCTCCTCTCTCCTCTCTCTCTCTCTCTCTCTATCTATCATCTATCTATCTATCTATCTATCTATCTATCTATCTATCTATCTATATATCTATCTATCTATATATCTCATCTATCTATCTATCTATCATATCTATCTATCTATCTATCTAGATCTAGATCTAGATCTAGATCTAGATCTAGATCTAGATCTAGATCTTATATATATATAATATATTATATATATATATATATATATATATCTCTATCTCTATCTATATCTCTCTCTCTATCTCTCGCTCTCTCTCTCTCTCTCTCTCTCTATCTCTCTATCTATCTCTATCTATCTCTCTCTCTCTATCTCTCTCTATACTATATATATATATAAAGTGTGTGTGTGTGTGTGTGTGTGTGCGTGTGCGTGTGCGTGTGCGTGTGCGTGTGCGTGTGCGTGTGCGTGTGCGTGTGTGTGTGTGTGTGTGGTGTGTGTGTGTGTGTGTGTGTGTGTGTGTGTGTGTGTGTGTGTGTGTGTGTGTGTGTGTGTGTGTGTGTGTGTGTGTGTGTGCACATATGTTTAGACAGATAGATGCGTAGATTAACAGATACATTTAAAGATAGAAAGATAGATATAAAGATAGAAAGACAGATATAAAGATAGAAAGATAGATATAAAGATAGAAATATAGATGTAAAAATAGAAAGATAGATAGATAGATAGAAAGGCAACTAGCTTTATCGCTATGTCGTGAATCATATCAATCTCTGAGCTATACTGATCTACACTGACCTATTGTACCTATGTTGATTAACATACACATCTTATAGGAGCCCACCATGCGTTTCACAAAATCACTGCTGCATCATCAGGCGAAAAAGCACTTATGCGGCACACTATAATGGTTCAACTCGCGCCCGGCCGGGATCTGAGACAACCGCGCTCGGCCAGAGGGGGGGGGGGGGGTCCTCCCCTCTTGGATGTCCAGCTTCCAGACACCGTATAAGAAAACAAGATACCGCATTGAAGGCCTCGTCAAATCATAAAGAGTGCATATGAACCGTTGCCATCAAGGCAGATGTGAGATCACCGGAGTCCACGAAAGGTAAAAAAACCGTCATTGCGGTAGATGCAATCAAAACCTATGTTAATGCGCCGAGACGGATATTGAGGGCATGTTACTAAAGGCTAAGACTGACAGGAGACCATTCCGGCCATTTCTGCTCCCCAAAGGGATCGGGTCAGATCCGGTAATCGTTCAAAATTGCTCGACCCGTAGCCTACAAGGACGATACTTTTCGTCACAGTGTGATTCTGACTAAGTAGACGTAGTCTTAGTCGTAGTATTATTAGATGCAGGTTCAGGACAAAGGCATTTTAGACATAAACTGCCACCTTAGGGTGACCTAGGCGTCATCTGAGGTACTCTTAGGTCAAATTAAAAAATGAAGTGTCAGACGGGTCTATGTCACCAGTACAAGGTTTTGAATTATGCCACCCCATTGGTCATACGCCAAAAATAATATAATCGCCGAGTTGTTCATGTTTGGCTTTGGTGAACATTATTTCAAGCACGTCAGTTGACTTTTAGTTAATGTTGTGCAGGCTGTGCAAGTTTCAATCATGAATTACGTTTTGTGCTGCACATTCGAGTGCCTAAAATACCTAGCTGCTATTCAAGCTATCTTCCGAAAGAAACACCGTGCTGAAACCGATATAGGCAATGCTGACAATAATCTCAGGTAACATTGTGGTTCTTGCTGCTTCCTCTTACAAAACGAGGAGACTATTTAGTCTCTCTTCTTACCGGAACAAAATTACTTTCAATTGGACAGGGGGGGGGCGAAAGTCTGCTACCCATACAAGCCTCCGGTCGCTGTACCGTCTGACAAGACCTCAGAACATTTCCAAGTGGCGGGAAGACCAAGGAACATTTATCAAGATCATGTGAAATCGGGTATGCTTTTAGAATTTTAAGACAAATCCAAGTTAATTTGAGGGCATTTCAAGGTGTAAGACACGTGTTTATCGCTCCACGCTAACAAATAAAACCAGTCATGAGATACTTAAATGATTATCAGTGATCGCGTGATCGCCAAGTTGGCTGCCGGAAAGGTACTGGTTCCAGGTCGCCTAAAAACCTAACTTAACTACTAACCCGAAGACCGGCTGGCCTCAAACAACTTTAGTACACCGTCTCCAGTGCTGGGCTCAAACGTTTGAAAAATGTAATTTACTTGACACAGGTGGCAGCTGAAATAACATGTAGCCATGAAACGCGCAAAAATAACACACTGTAAACATTCCTCAACGGTTGTGGATCTTTGCCGTTTGCGTGTACCGTAATACTTGGTGTGACAAGGACCAGTTATAGTTTCGACCGCCACGTTACTGAAACACTTGCGTAAGCACTACCATTCCATTATGTTCTACTTTTCTGCCATTTTACTTACAGCTTAGGCTCATCGCCAACAAAGGCAATAGCTTGCAAACTATATTGCGCTGTGCATATACTTAGAGGTCTTCACTGGTAGTTTTTTTCCGATCTACCCACTTCTTATATGACTGTGCTCATACCCACCCACTAACTATGCCTGATCAGTTGTGTACCCGCCGCATTCCCACTAATTTGCCTTTCCCAGCATTTTATTTGTCGGTTATGGGATAGTTACTGGATATCTTACTTTAGCAACTATTGAATCAGTTGTGTACCCACCGCGCTCCCACTAATTTGCCCTTCCCAGCATTTTATTTGTCGGTTATGGAAGAGTTCCTGGACATTCTACTTAAGAACCTGTTGTTCGCGTTGTGACTTACAGAATTAGTGTGAATGAAGTAAAGACAGTAGTATTAGCCTTATTCCTCGGAAAAACCAGGAGAATGGAGATATAGTTGGATTGATGTTTCGGCAACATGCCTCTATCGAAACAAAATAGCAGAGGTGAGTTCTGCTATGGTTTCGATAAAGGCATGTTGCCCAAATATCAACCCAACTATATCCCCATTCTCCTGGTTTTTCTCGGAGGAATAAGGCTGATACGACTGGCGATATGAGTGATGCTATGTGATGAGATGCTATGTGAATAATGTTTATCACTAGTGCACCGAACAACTTACGTAATTGTGAATGAAGTAAATTATACTTAAAGGAAGTGCGAGCAGTAGCATTGTTTAAAATACGTTGAAGACACCTGCCGGGCATTTCATAGACGTCTTACTCGTACCCGTGCTAATACCCGTATGTTTGTTCAAGGCTGTACCCAACCCGGCCCGTTGCATATTCTATGTGGATACCCGTGTGATTTCGCAGCCCGTGAAGCGCTTTACAACCGCCTAGTCACGAGCACAACAGCTTCAGAAGGAAGCTTTTTGAGCCGGCTGTTTTCAACCAAAATAGTAGCAGGTGCTCAAGTGGAACCGAGCGTATTAAAAAAGGGAATTGTCTTGTGCGATAAACCGGAAACGCACTGGACTCGTAACCCAGCGGGACTTGGTGCAAGCCTCGGGTAGGATGCGTTGTATGACTGATCCAGACAGCCTGCCATGCAGGGTCGGCCGGTTGGGGTGGGGGTTGGAGGAGAATGTCCTGCCACAACACTGTGCGACGCATATAAAACCTCAACTTTTGAAACGGACTACAGCTGGAAACACTCTGCATACCCTTAGTGCATGCAACGTAATGCTCAAAAACAATAGAGACAGATAAAGATATGTTCGGAACTAGATTCACGCGTGGAAATGCCACTCAAATTCAAATGGAGGAAATGACATGGGAAAGACACAGCTAGTAAGGACTACCGGAAGTTACCATCCAGCGTATTATTATCCAACCCAGCCGGAAACCACGTTTTTGCGCTATTGTTGGTGGGTTTTTTATTGTTGTGTTATAAATATGTTGTGATGACATAACGGGCTCCTCGTTTCTGTAATACCAACGAGTCGAAGTAACTTCCCCCCCCCCCCCGCGCGCAGGACACCACTAGTATGGTTTGCTTTGTTGATGAACGCAAGTTGAGGACGAGGCATACAGGCTCGTATGTACCGAGATATACCGCCACCAGTTGCCGAGTCGCCAAAGCGACCAGAGAGTGGCGTGGATGTAGGCCAGGCCCGCCGTCATCAGACCGGACCCCAGACGGCAACGCGACCCGTGCAGCGCTCCAGTTTCTGAGAACGCCGGGTAGCCTGCGCGGCGATCTGATTGCCGAAATTGCTAAAATGGCTGCTTCCCCCTGCGCGCGCGCGCGCTGTCCGAACTGCCGGCTGAGCTGTCTGGAATGCGTACCGTAATCACATGAGAACGTCAATTACACCGCTTTACGCCAGGCCGGGACGAGAGTGCGTCTGCTGACGGCGCACTGCCTCCGAATGCTGGTGGCTTTTGTCAGAAGTACAACTGGGCGGCACATGGGCCATTTCACAAAGTTTCCAGGCTTTTGTTGCAAACTGGCGCGCAGTTTATCACAAAGAGAGCATTTCACAAGTTTCGACCATGTTGTAATGCACTGCACTGCTGCTATGGGAGCATTCTTGAGAAAGATATGAGACACAGAAAGAATGGGAAAGAAAGAAAGCCGCAATCTAACACAGCAGAAGTAAAAGTGCGTAAAAGAATGCTGATCTACTTGATACACTCAATATTCTCAATATTCTCCAACATTCTTCACACACCCAATATTCTCCAATATTGCAATCATGCCTTTCGATGTTTGTATCCTAATCAGAAAACGCATGACACTCGGCATTTGTCACCATTTGGTATGCGCCCCGCCCCACACAGAGCGCAAAAACATCCATTATGGCTCGCATTGCAGCTCCTCCGAGCTGCATAATTAATTGGAAGGCAATTGATGGTGCCTGTGTGCACGGCTCGCTGGCGCTGACGGCAGCTGGCAGAGCGGCATCGGCTATCAATGCGGTGTCGGCCGTTTGCGGGTAGCCAGCCGCCGTCATCTGGGGTCCGCGCGGACATCGCGCAGCGTTTGGATGTCGAGGACGCCGCGGACAGTGGTCCTCAGAGGTATTGGATCAAGAATGTTCTAACCATGGGCAGTGATGATTCAGGGTGGGGATGTGGGGGAGGGGAGCATACGGTCATGCCCTCTCAAAGTTCGGAAGGGGCCATCGTGTTCTTGTCCCTCTCCAAGAAGACTGGCGAAAGACTGCGGCGTCGCAGGCCGAAAGATTCCCGAAGTTTTGGAGGTCACTGCAAGAGGCTAGATGATAAAAAACGAAGCTATTTATTTTACGGGAATGTCCTCATAGGGAAGAAGATTAGACGCTGTTGCTATTTATGGCGAGAGTAACACGTGTACAAAATGTGATTTCAGCTTTTTAGTCTGGCTTTCACTGGGGAGCAATGTGCTGTGGATGACGTTATTATAGCGCCATGGATGCCTGGGTGATTTTGAGCTCCCGAAAAAGCCAGCACGTCTTCGGGGGCATGACACTAGAAGGATCTATGTCTTAAAGGGGATGATTCACTTGTGAGAATATTGGAGCAAGCATCCGATATGATGAGACAAGTTCTTTTATGACTATCGGTATACTCTCAAGTAGAAAAAGCTGTTCTAGACCCCACAATTCATCTGCTTAGTTAATGCCCTCCTCGTTACGTCATGTCTTAATGACGTCATCGTACCTTGCACAACGGTAAAAGCCAATTGACGGTCGTTATATCTGCAACATCGGCTCATGAACGCCATATATGATTGATGCGACCATGATATTTGTCTTGGCTTTGATCGCCGCATGCCTTATGGAATATAAGGATTTGAATGACGTTGCTATGACGTCGTCAATGCCAGTGTGGTCTTGAACGAGTAGCTAAGGTCTTTAAGGGAATGTTCCACAACTGAAGATAATAAACTAAGCATTAGACATGACGAAATGAGCTCACCCATAGCTATTGGTATACTTATATTGGTATACTTATAATGAGCTCACCCATAGCTATACTGGTATGTGGAAAAGACTGCTCTAGACAATACCATTTCTTCGTTTAGTAAACATGCTTATCAATATGTCATCGTTTCATTACGTGATCGTATCTTGCACAACATTGATTGAAAGCCAATTGGTGGTCGTTATATCTTGAAATCAGCTCACGAACGCCAGATACGAACGACTGGACCATTATCTTTTTCTGGGCCTTGAGCGCCGTATGGCTTATGCAGTGGCACATACAAATGGCGTTGTTATGGCGTCATGAATAGCAAGGTGGCTGAAACACTCTCCCAGAAACACTCTTCCCATTTCGCGGGCCTGTAGCTCAGAAATTAGAGGGGTTTTGGTCTTAAGAAGGGCAGAACCGTGAACTGCACTGGAAGGTATTCAAGATGGCTGTTTTAATTCGAAACCCCATACAAATATGGAACATTTCGATTAAAGGATAATCCAACCAAGGCGAGCTGCAATCAGGCGTACTAGCAGCATAAACAAGAGTGTATTTGATACAGTTAAATTGTGAAAAGAGTTAAGAGGTGTTCAATATTCATAAAACGTGTCATATTCAAGGTTTGTTTGAATGACTTGAGTGAATAGATGGGGTGGAAAGCACCAACAACGCAAAACATGCGTGGTAGCCAAATCTAGTTTCGATAATTTATTACGAAAAAAGCTTAAACACAACTAAGCAAAACTAATCGTCTCCAGAGGCGCTGATGCCCTCGTACAAATTTTCCTTTGAACTTGCCGCTGCACATGCAAGCGGATACAGAAGTTCATCTCCGAGCTGTTTGGGAAAAGCATTCCAACCATAGCGCTCCACATTTAAATGTTTTTTTTTTCCCAGAGCCCGTTACCCTGGCCAGAAAGTTTTCACTTAACACTACATGCTGGGAGATTTCATAGGAATTTCGTCGAAATTCGGGTATTCGTGGCGAAGGCTTTGCAGTTCCTAAAATGGTCTGCAGGAAGTGAATCTAGCACACGAACCATACAGTATTCGTATCTGTACATGAACTATGCATTTATGAGCATTTTTAGCATTTTGATTTAAGTCTATTTGCCATATCACAACCAAACACGCTATTCCTCACACCTATCCGTTTTTCATGAACGGACACATCAATTTACGATGTGGTTGCCAGCAGATTCCGTGGCCATAGTGAAGATAGTAAACACTTTCACATGTTTGCATCGTGACGTTACAATGTTGCAAAATCACTGCGAATCTGGTGTTAGTTTCCTTAATTAAACATATCTGGCTTAAAACGGCTTTCATTGTCGTCAGAGGGATGCCGATGGTGTAGTGGTTCACGTGTTTGCGTTGAATCAAGAGTAAACCAAGGTGCTAATGATTGACAATTCGGATGATTGCCAATCTGAATTATCAAGTTTGCATTGGTATGCAATTCTGATTTATGAAACCGAAGCCTTCCTGAAGCCTTTTGTACGGCTAACTTTGCAGTGAAATAAGGCACAAACACTGCATTTCAGTCCAATGTGACTGTAAATACATCTTTACAATCAACGAGCAATCGGCGAACTTATTAGAGACTTTACGAATTGGTTAAAGCTATGAATACCCATATGGATTGGGTGATGGGCCGGGTTCGCTTCAGAATTCTTGAAAATTACGGGCAAAGTTACGGCCATGTCTGAGACGCTTGTGAAATGTTGGGCAGACGCCTAACAGCTGCTCCGCGTGGCTCCTTTTTGCGTTTTTTTATAATGATTTGCTCCATGCACATTGTTTACAATAACCAGCACAAAAGAGCAATTGTGGGTTAACTTGCTTAAGCCCTCCCAAAATTCAGAACATATGTAGCAAAAGAAGACATTTAAAAGATTTTGACAAAGAAAGGAGGACATTTTAAAAGATTTTACTTCTCATGCTACAGAATATAAGAAGCATAAGAAGCAAAACGTCAACGGGTGGATAATGGGGGAGGGATAAAACTGATAAGGAATGGTTAGCAGGAGAGTGTGGGAACAGCCTCACGGGCAGCGGGTGGATCGGATGCAGGAAATTCTGGACGTGAAGGTTTCAAGGTGCTATGTGTTTGTTGTGTACCTCATACATAGCAATTCATATAGCTCCTATTGCCGTGTTCCCGTCTGTGACAAATGTCACACTTAATTGTGTTCTGCGTAGGTAACCGGCCAGAACTATGCAGAGTCGCAACCAGTTTCTTGGTGTGGGCATGGGTGCGGAGCATCGTGATGTGTTCTCAGTTGCCCTTAGGCGGGCGCGTTTATTGAGGGGTTCCGTGGACTGAACGCTAAAGAGACCCTTTTACCCGACGGAGCAACCAGTAGGCACAACACTAGGGCCATTATCTCTCGCGGCCAGGCACTGAAGGGCCTTTCCGTCCCATTCCGAGGTACTTACCGGCTGCCATTCTAGCTACACGGGGCTAGGCCCCCCGGTCGATCGGGAGGCTCACAAGGGGGTCAGCCACACATCTGTCCCCGACTGATGCATTTATCCTATTCTAGCTTGACGCTGCAGGCCTCTGACCGGAACAGTTCACTTTGGATCGGCACAGGAGCCTTCACTGACGCCAGGATCCCTCAGGATTTCTCACCGGCTTAGGGGTTTTAAATTGAAGGGCGCTTTGGGCCCCGGGATCCAAACGAGGGGCCGGAGTACGTGCCTCTGTGTCCCCACCCAAACCTGCGCGTCCCGGGGCATGGAGGCAAGACATGACAGTTGCCAACAAACGCGAGACAAGTTTTTTTTCATTCGCACCGCAGGCAGTTAAAACTTTATCGTGGCAAGGTAAATCAGTAGGTATTAAAGACGAAGTAAATCTTGCGCACTTCAGAAAACATGCGTAACGTACGACTGCCCCTGAGGTCCAAGACTTAGATCTGGAGCTCTGACATAACCAACCCACCGATCCATACCCAGCGATGACTTTTCATTACTTCAGCCCAGCTTTCCAGCTCTGGGCACCCGCCTTGGCTCCACCGCTTGAAGTTTAGGAACGGTATACGATGTTGTGGCACGCCCGTTGAACTTTTGGGGTCATTTGCATGCTCTCCCTACTTGGTTTGTATCGTTTCGGATCTTTGGACACCCACGGAAGCGCAGGTTCATCCCATGCAGCCGTGCGTCTGCCAATATTACATAGAGCATCCTATTGGCATACAAAGCGCGTTTCCTTACACCACCAACGCTGCCGTCCGAATGGTCGGATTTCATGCATAATATAAAAAGCCCTTGTACGTGCATACTAGACAAAAATTAAGGTGAATAATGGCTGGGTAATCTAACTGGGTATCTGGGTAACCCTGCCGTTATCTAAATCGTTGTGAGCTCGTTGGTTTGGGGTGCCATTAGGTTAACATGCAATCCAGCCCCCAACTCCCAAAGGACAAATGCATCCGTTATTGACCGTAGATGAACTTTTCTTGACAAAGACACTGAACAGAGACGGGTAGCGCCAAGCCAAACAAAGACGCTGTCCGAGAGCTGCTCCGCACTTTCCGGCGTGAGCTTGGAGTCGACACTCCCAAGCTGGCCACCACGGACCGCATTTTGCCATCGTTTTGCACGTGGGGCGGACCAGCTCGCACATCCATCATGTCTGACGGCTCGTAACGGTATATCAGCGGACTAATTAACATGATGTATGAGTTCCTCATGCCCGCGATTTTCCCAGCAGCAGCCGTAAATAACACCACGCTGATGTAAAGTCTTTCCTAAGCCGCCATGAAGTGACGGACAGACAGCTGCCGGAGCTACTTGGTCTGAAAGGGCCTATCGTACTGAAAAGCCCAGCGTAAGAGTTTCTTTCTTCCTTTTTCCTGAAATAAACAGACAAAGCCCAAAAGTTTTCCTGGAACAAAAAAGCCTTAGTTTGGACCGGTAATGTGCATTTTTTTTACAATCAGCAGTTAAACCACGTTTATCTAACCTAAAAAAGTTTACTGGACACCAAACTTTCTAGAACCCTTTCGTCATCTGCACATGCTTTTAGCTCATACGATTTCTAGCATAATACCAGGCCCGGCAAAGGTGTGAATTGGTTGACGGCTTTGGATGCTGGCCGCGCCATTATTGTTCACACCCGTGTAGAGGGAGGCAGACTTTGAGGATCATGTAATGCAGTGATCATTGATCGTTGATCACATCTCGAAAAGTAAGCCCTGTTAGTGCTACGTAACTATGAGCAGGAATGCGGCCTTGATGTTGGAATACATTTTATTACGTTCGCGTTAAGCTTGCCACTAGACCCTTGCAAAAAGTTTTGATTGGAAGAGACCTGGGATCATAACTGTCAGTACAAGCATGGTCTTGTTTATAACCAGAAAAATCCAAATTTTTTAACGCGCCATCTTTATAGACATGTTTTGAATTTCAGCAAAACATTGCTAGCCGAATCGCTCATGGAGGACGTGGCGTTAGGAAAAAAACGCTGAAATCATTGTTTACCTTTTAAAAGTTAAGTACCGCAAGGCTTCGCGAAGACGGTTATCGCCACTTACGCGCTACTTTCAGTCGCAGCATTGCGCAGTGGAACACCACTGACATGGAAGCATTAATATCACGTGCTCATTCCCATCCGGCAAACAAAGCTTAATGCTAGGGTAAATAAAGCCAACGCATGACAAAATGCACGAAGTGAATCAAGAGAGCATGTCCCAACTGTCTACATTTTTAACGGAAAAAAAAACGATGCACCCGCGGACCCAATCTCCGAAAGGTACCTCGGCTCCGGAGGCTGATGCCGGCCGGCGGGGGTGTCGCCTCGTTGGCGAGATATATGGCCGAGGTCCAGGCGCGGGGCCGCGCCGGCGACTGGGTAACTCAGTTGAGCACGACAATGATGTCGGCCGGGGCAGTTACCGTTTATCGCTGGAACGTTACCCGAGCTCATCTCGAGCTAGTGGTATTCGTCTGTCTCAGAATTGCCCGGCTATCACGGGCTATTTGGGTAGACTGGCCCACTTATGTCGTGCCAGCGACGTGGTAACTTACACAGACCGATCTGAGCTAAGGGATAGGTGGTAACTTACACAGACCGGGCTGTGTGAAGAACTAGGTGGCAACTCACCCAGACAGGACTGTGCTAAGAGCTAGGCACTAGCTAGCAGCTCACACAGTTCGGCCTGTGCTAAGGTCTAGGTGGTAAATGGTAACCCACTCAGATCGGGCTGCGTTAAGCCCCAGGTGATAATTTACAGACAGGGCTGCGCTATGAATGTTTAGGTAACTCATACAGAAAGATCTGCGTTGTGAATTAGGTGGTAACTTCCACAGACCAAGTTGTGACATGAGACAGACGATAAGTCATACAGACCGAACTGTACTAAGAGCTTGACGGTAATTCACACAGACTGAGCTTTGGAACAGAATAATGAGAGACATCTGCTTACCACTGGCGAGGAAAACTTTCAAAACAGACATTTTCAATATGCTGTTTCATCATTCGAATGTTTCTTCTACACATCCTCATGCTATCAGCTACATCGCGGCGAGTCCAAACATTTTACTTCGACGCATTGTATTCCAATCCTCCGCCACGCGAAAGCTTGCTGATCGCATGCGTACATCACCAAAACCATAAAGGATGCTTCTAATGGGATAGTTTTGCATGTACCAAGACAACTTTTGAAGGAAATCCTGTGCGGTTTGCTCCATGGTCCTACTAATTAACATCCTTCAAATCGCGAGTGAAGGATTAACCCTTAACGGACTCGAGGTAGCCATGGCCTTCTTATAAGATATGCCAATTATCCTGAAGAGCTGCGATTTCGACCCAATTCCTGGGCAATCAGCCAATACGTAGTGTAAACCTCTTGACTCGTGGGAAGGACAAGGCACCCTCAGACTTTTCTTTGATCACGTCATAAAAAGAGTTTCATTTTAGCGGTTTCTTGTGAAATTGGGATACCTTGCGAAAGGCATTGCGCCTCGTTTTGACACCCTGGACGGCTATAAAATGTCAAGCAACTCTTTGAGAAGGCTGATTTGGATGCAATGAAATCTCATTTTTTGTGTCTGCATCATATTTCATTCTGAAAAACCCCAGCTTAAAACAAAGCTCTGAAAATGTGCTCTTCGTCGATCCTTACGAAGGCAATGCATAAGATCATTGTTCTGCCATGTAGCATTCCTCGTGCCTCAGGGCCAAACATGTTTGTGCTACAAGCCAACGTACAAACGCTTCAACCGTAGGTGGCTGCAAGGTGTTGCCCATGTGCTACAAGCGAACGTACAAACGCTTCAATCGTAGGTGACTGCAAGGTGTTGCCCATGTGCTGCAAGCCAACATACAAACGCTTCAACCGTTGGTGACTGCAAAGTGCTGCCCATGTGCTACAAACCAACGTGCAAGCGCTTCAACCATAGTTGACTGCAAGGTGTTGCCCATGTGCTACAAGCTAACGTGCAAACGCTTCGACCGTAGGTGACTGCAAGATGTTGCCCATGTGCTACAAGCCAACGTGCAAACGCTTCGACCGTAGGTGACCGCAAGGTGTTGTGTACGTATCATATTCCGCATCGTAGTACGAAGTGTACGCAGTGCGGACATATTTCAACATAGTTCTCGAAATGTTCTCGAGTGGCATGCGGTCCGAACTCGTCCTCCCTGCGGAACCGATACAATCTTTGAGCGCAGGTCGAATGTTATATCGATAACATAGTGATTTGGTGACCGACCCTCGAGCTACGCCAGCGCTTCATCGATCACCGTGTTCCAGCCATTGCATTGGTTTAACAGTGGGCTTTGATATCAGCGTTCGAGTCACGGTCCTCTGAATGTGCTTGTTTGTTGGTCGTCCGGGGGCTATGGAGCCGCATTGATCTCGCAGCTGACCTCACATACTTCCCTGAACATATGTTTATACTCATCCCCGCCTGCGGCTGCGGACGCGGCGGTGATCAAGATTTGTCGACCAGTCCGCAACGCTGCAGGGATTCTGTTGGACCGTGAAGAGTGGCACAGCGATCCCAGCATAACGGCCGTCAGCAGACTCTGAAGTCAGGACATTTGTTACCACACTAATATCCGGTGACAGTTACGGTTCTTACGTACATTATGCGTCCAGAAAGGAAAGCCGTGCTCAAGGAGAGAAAGGCTTTCACATATTTTTTTTGTTTTCTATGCTTTCCGGCCGCGTTGGCAAGGACTGCGTTTTGCTTTGCGACCTCACACCGCACGTACAAGTTGCGCAATGTTCCGTGACAGCTAGCCTACGACCGTTGTCATATCTTCAATCCAAGCGAGCAGGGTCGCAGCCAGAACCTTGACAGGGGGGGGGGGGGGGACACATGGTTGACCAAGGGCGCCCTGATATTGAACCCCCTCCCCCAAAAATCGCTGAACATGGCCCATTTGTTCTTGGGACATGTTTTCCTACACACGCACGCATATGTGTGTATGTATTACACGTTTTTACCTACTATGACTGGAATGCAGGCCAGACGCTACCGCGAGATCAATTCGGCTTATGTAGGTTTATAGCAAATAAACCAACAAAACCACGCGTTAAATGACTGTATGAAATGAATCGCCGGCGCTCTTTATTTCATAATGGTCCAGTATACTCTTTTAAAACCGATAGAGTTCAGAAACTTCGTCAGAATTTTTATCTGGGTAGCACAGAAATGGCACTGATTCCGCGAAGGTAGATTGAAGATCAGCATGGGTCAACAATATGCAATAACATGGCCAGGCCATGTTTGTCCGGATATCTTCAACATTCAATCAGAATCGATTAGTGGTGCACGTAGTTTTCAGCATGCGGGGGTCGCATATCTAAGAAACAAAATAAAACTCGTCACCAAGCGTTGCAATCTCCTTAGGAAGCGTAGCGTCGGTTTCCCAAGCACGCAGTAATCAATGCAGGCGCGTGAACCACTACGCTAACGTTACCCGGCGCGCAGATTCAAGCGCTTCGATGATATTTGTTTCACTAGCCGACTCTGCAAAATAATGAACGTTCTCCGGGAAACATGGGATGTCCTTGTGCATTTTGAACCCGCTTCGACCCACTCCGTTCTGCACTAATGGGACCCTTTATTTATTTTTTTTTTTTTTTGGCAACTGGGCCCCTTGAGTATAATACCACAGGACACACTGTCGCTCCCAGTCAAGAGCTGAAGGGCCATTCTGTCCTACTGCCGCGTACTTTCCGGCCGTCATTTTGGCGACTTGGGGTGGCTTCCCCTGGCCGATACGGAGGTCTTTACAGGGATACGTTATATTATATCAGCGAGCTAGAATTGCTTCTGAACGAAGGTGGGAGTGAAAAAATTCCGTGCAGGACCGTGAAAAGAACGTGGACCGCAGGACAGCAAAAAGACCGTGCAGGAGTGAAAAAATCAATTCACAAAAGATGGAAGTTGTGAGCTCGTGACTGATGCTTCAGCAAACAAAGACATTTATTTCAAGCTGGCATGGACGTAAAATCATAAACCTGACAGAACGTTTTGTTTTTTTGCATCTTAAGCCGTTAAAGTGAAACAGAAGAATTTAAAGCATAGTAGTTTCATGACAGTGTAATGAGCATAAACAATTATTAACATCAGTAATTTGATGCTGCACTTTGCACTTCCCTTCAACAGCACTATAACACAAAACAAAGCAAAGGAATTCAATAACAAAATAACAGAAAATACAAGCATAAAACACTCAAACAAAAAAACCTTCGACTCCTTCACATCAGCCCATTACCAGGTCAAACACAACAGACATACCTCTGGCTTTTGTTAAGGTGGGGTCAGGGAAAACAAACATTTTGTCACTGTTTCTTGCAAAAAACCAATGCTTATTTCATGAAAGTAGCCTTACTATGCCTGACGTAAGGAGGCCTTACTTCATCTCATCCTGTCTAACCTGTTTGTATTACAGCAGCAGTTGTGAGTTACTGATTCTTGCACAATTCCTATTGTCACTTGCCATGCACTTAACCAACTTAACCTAACTTTGAGGGGCCCATATGTTGTACATCATCTCAACTCACCTGTCTGTTGACAGCAGTACTTGTGATAAAAACATGCTATAGCTATTTTTTGGCTGGTTTCAACTTGCATTTGTATTCAGTTTATTTGTGTATGCTTGTTGACGTCAGACAAAGTTGACAACACACAAATCAAAATACTTGAAATCCACTTAAAGAACTTTGAGAACAAGAGCTCAAAAGACCACTTCAAGAACTTTGAACAAGTTATTTTGATTGCCATGGTTAACCTATGTCAAGGGCAATAACAGATATGCTCCACAAAACAATCTCTCTTCTCCCAAAGTAACGTAACTTTTAGATGACCATGCCGGTATTGCTGCTTGCCTTTTCACCTGCAGTAAAGGTGTCTGTTTAGGCTTGTTTATTCATATTTAATGACAAAGTTTGACATGTTGGCTTCACATTTAAATGGGACGGTCTGACTATTTGTTGCATACTTATATTTAACTAATATTTTAATTGCTATGCAGCTTAGAGTATCCCTGTGTTAAAAATGTAGTGCATATATACAATACAGTTGTTTGCCAGCCAGAAAACCATGACAATTTTAGAAAACATCTGGTTAAAGCAACCGTGAGGGACCACTTCAAGAAATTTGGGGCAAATAATCAAGAATATGGAACAAATAAGCCCATTGCATGTCTTGTGGCATCACAATTTGTCTTATGACGAAACTCGATTGATTGGCACAGAAAATGGCTAACTCATTACCAATCATGCTACCAATTACCAATCATGTTACCAATCATGTGTTAAAAGCAGGTAAGGTAAGCAATGATTTGGTTCACAGGAGGCTAACTGGCTTCTTCCTCTCCCCCAAGACAGAAAGTCAGTATCTTTTGCATGATCTGCTGGCAGACAGGGTCATCCCGCTCACCCCTCTCCCAAATATAAATATTAATCATGCCCACCAACCTACGAGATTAAAATGCGAAACAAGTAAGAGGTGTGCATGATAAACATCTCCAGAGGACAAAATTTCGCCATCAAACACTTCTGTATTAGCTGCGTCAGGTCTGTCCCAAAGCTCTGTATGGCAGCATTAGGATGGCCTTGTCAGGTAGCCTGGTGAGTTAGACACTCGAAAGGCTTAGATGTATCATTATTGAGAACCGCCATGAACCAAGAAAACGGTTAAACGATGGTTTAACGGGGCAAAAATTGCGGTAAAAGTAAGTCCCGTGCTTCAAATTGCCTTCTTCATTCCCTGTGAATTATTCACGCTTGGATCTATATCAAACATGTTTGGGCGGCCGGCAAATTAATCAAATGTATGTATGAATTACGTAGAAATTTGCAGTTGGAAAATCTTGCAGAGAAATTGGTCAACAGTTTAAGCAACAGATGGTACCTCTAAAGCCAATCCAAAAGAAAGGACGAAAAAAGTGGTATCACACTCGTATGATACCAAGAAAAATAGAAGTAGTTAAAAAAATATAAAGAGTGATACTTTTCTGGCAAAATTTTGAAATCGGCTGATTTGACTTAAAATCTGTTAAAATAGTTGGTCAAATGGTTATATTCATCTTGGAAATTTAATTTGGAAGACATTTCTTGAATCCCTCACTCCTGCATTTCGGGAGTGGTCCAATTTAGTAAAGTTTCCTCTGGGAAAAAGAAATACGTGGAGTAAAATTATCTACCAGGCCTTGCTGGTGTTTTCACCAGGCTCTGCCTTCGTGGTGTGGTGGTGAGACGAAAAAATAGGGGATGCGTGAAAACCTTGCATTTGGCACAGAGCTGCCGATTGTAATGCATTTTGTAAACAAACCAAACTTAATGCGTGCAAGCGGCTGGAGTCGCTGAGGCTCTCGGGCTTGAGGGTATCTGGCGCCCCTGTTCTGTGCAGACATAGACATGATGCAGATGTAGGTGAGGCAGGACATAGCCATAAGTGTCCAGGTTCTGTGCAGCCTCGTTTATGCTTGTTGATTTCAAGTGAGCTCGGCTTTGGTTGACATCTGAAAACGTCACAAAAGAAAATAAGGGTTTGGCATGTGCGATTAGACAATGTCAGGCGGGAGTGAAAAATTCACATAAAATATGGGAGAAAGGAGTGAAAAATCCTCTTCATAGGGTGTTGCTTTGCAACCAAATTCGTCAGTTCTAGGACTCTATATTATATTGGTCCGCTCTCTGAAGCGGGAGGCCTTCTGACCCGCGCAGTTGACCCCGGAGCGGCGGATGGTGATCATGAGTGCAGCAACATCCCTGCTCACCGCAGGTGGTCACATAATTGGCACAAATGCTTCAGTTGACCTTAACGGGCCTAGGCTGGAAAAGGGTTAGAAGGCCTACCGTTCGGTGGTGGGGGCCCTGACTGGCATAAGGCTCTTTTTTTATCTCGTGAGCACTCATCATTAGTTCTTGTTTACTTCAATTGTCAGATGGCCCCGACCAATGCGAGAAACCCTCTGCCACTCGGGCTCGCGTTCCCGTCCCTGTTGAAGAATTCCTCCCCTGACCGATTCCAGGCCCCTTGTTGACACCGAATGTCCAGTTAGGCACTGCGGGCCCCTGAGCGATACAGGAGGCCGACTGATGTAAATTGCGGGCCTGACCATGTCCCTGCTTGGGAAGTGGGCCCCCAGGGCTCAGACCAACACGGAGGGGGCTGTTCGTTGTTCGTGATCTTTTGCCGAGATAGAGGGACGCTCTGTCTCAGGGGTCCCTATCGGTGCAATAAATCATTTTTCTGACATTTGAGATCACGGCGCTATGGGTGGAGGTCCTTAAGGTGACCTACAGCTGAAGAGGGACCTTTCGACCCCTTCCCCGGCCTCCTTAAACATCGCTCCGCCTCGGGGCCACTTGCTGCTACATGACCCATGTTTGGCACTGTGGCCCTTAACCGTCATTGTGTCAGAGATCCCGAACATTGCAAATCGCCGGCCCGGCCTCGTTTCGGTCTGGGAAATGGGTCTCAAGGGCTCTGACGGACATGGAGCCGATTGTTCGCTGTTTGTGGTCTCTGACCGACTTAGACATCCGCATTATCTCAGGTGTTACCAAAACGGTGCAAGATGACCTCTGACTGATATTTCAGGTCACTACCCTACGGGCCGCAATTATTTATGTGACCTCGCGCCCTTATGCCCTCTAAATAAGGCATGCTACATAATGCCCTTTGTGCCCAAATGCCCAAATATGCTATCTAAATGCCCTTTGATAGTCGGTTCCGGTGGGCCGCCCGAGCCTCTCTTCGGGCCTCATCAAACACTTCCCTTGGTTGGCTTGGGGCCCCTGCGAGTACAGGGCCATTTGTTAGGCGCTGTGAGCCCCTGACAGATACAAGGCCCCCGATCAGTGTAAATCACTGGCGCCGGCTTTATAGCTGATTGGGGAGTGGGTCCTCAGGCCCATACTGACACGGAGCCGACCATGTGGTACGGTGGTACCTGATCGACGTATAGGCCCATGTCGACTCAGTGGGCAGCCGATCGGCTTCCTGTGGAGCCCACCGGCTTCCAATGGGCACCCGATCGGCTTCTTGTGGAGCCCACCGGCTTCCAGTGGGCACCCGATCGGCACCCTGGCTTCTGAATGAGACCACTGGATTACTTCTTGGGCACTTAATCGTAGGTTCCGAGGGACCCGAGGGGCACCTCAGAGCCTAAGTGGGGAGGGGGCACGTGCACCCTATGACCCCTCCTGCCTGCGCTGCTGTAAGCAAGCCAAGTTCAGCCAAGCCTTAGTCAGTAGTATCCCAACTATCTCGATCAGTCACTCGTAAAAATGTCGAGTTTAGCTGCGGTTCTCTTACTGAAGTTCGACATTTGATGACAACTGTCAGCGTCGAACACAGGCTCTTGGCCGTTTGTACTTGCGAACACACTGGCGAATACAAAATCAAGGCTACGAAGTATCAAAGCCCAGACCAATACTTCCCAAATGTGTTGCAAAGTTGCAATACATTATCAACCTCCGAACGCTTCCTAGTAAAAATACCAGATGTTCCGGTCTGACGAACACAGGCGGTTGAGCATTCCAGCGTTTCGGCCCTGTGACTGTGACGAAGTCAGCCACAGCCCCGCTCCCTTTCTCCCCGGGTCAGGGTCAAGAGGAACTGGGAGGCGCGCCTCTCAGCACTACCACAGGCATGAATTGTGTGCCACCTCAGCACGTCGGTGCTGTGGCTGAATGAGATGTCTCTCAAACGAGACGGACGGCGTCGCGGCGCAACGACCGCCAATGACGTGGAATCAAATTTGCGGATATTCAATCGATCATTGGATGCTGCCCCATACCAGGGGACCTGTGGAGCAGAGTTTATGGGTATTTCACAACCGATCTTTCCCGGGTACGATTTGAATTGTGCTGAATTACTGGAGTCGGTGATTTCTGCAGCCTCAGCCCGGCAATTGATGACATAGCGATATCCGACTGAATGTCGTAAAACATGACTGGCGTCATTGGGTTCGACGGGTGACGTCATCAGTTCGAGCAACTGGCGAGGTTACGCTGCTTCTGGCTCGCGCACTCCCTTTGTCGACAGCTCAGTACTCGGCGGCAAAGCTCTGGCGCCCATCAGCAGAATATTACGACAATGCACAGCCACCACCGTTTCACGTCGCTTCGTTCGGCAATAGCTTCTGTTTATTCGATACAGCTGGCCAATGCGGTTGGAACAGTCGGAGCGACCAACCACCTGCGCCGCTTCGTCTGGCAGTTGCTTCTATGCATTTATCGGGCGTGCCGTGCGTTGCCGTGTCCAGCGGCGTCTGCAGATAGAGCGCTCGTCACCACCGTAACAGCGCAGACGGCAGCAACTGTCAGCCCTACCACGTGTGGCATCCCCGGCGGCGTCAGGGGCCGCTGCGTTCCCTTGTCCCCAGCCGGCGGTCTCCGCCCGGCGCTCGCCGGCAAAGCGGTGTCCGGCGGGTGCTGCAGCTCCCTCCTCTCCCGTCAGCGGTCTCCGGTGCGTCTTGCCCTGACTGTCGCCCCGGGTCCTCGACTCAACCCAGGGTGGTATTGACCCTGGGTTCCCGTTGGGTAGTGTTCAATCCGGGGTCTTACGTCTGAGATTTGCGGGCCGCGGCCTCTGGTCCGAAATGGTCAGTGGGTGCTCGCGAGTCGCTGGTCTCGGTCGGTGCTCTTCGTCCCTTCCTGCATGGTTCGCTGTCTCAGTCGCTGCCCGGCAGTCGGCGGTATTCGGTCGGTGCTTGCTACCCGTTGGCGCTAGTCGATGTAAAACGGTCCGTCCTTGGTCTCCGGTCGTTCTTGACAAATCGGTGGGCTCCAATTCTTGTTCAAAGGTCCGTGATCCCCGACTGTTAGTTTGCAGCGCGTAGTTTCCGGCCAGGAATCCCCGGGCTTTGACCTCCGATCTGTGGTCTCTGGCCCATGGTCTCCGGTCCGTGGTCTCTCGTTGGCAGTCCTAGGCCTTTGGCCTCCGCGCAGTGTTGTCCAGTCAGTGATTTCCGGTCCACGTTCTCCTGTCCGCGATCTCCTGTCCATTGTCTCCGGTCCGTGGTGTTCGGTCCGTAGTGTTTGGTCCGTTGTGTTTGGTCTGTGGCCTGTGGTCTCCGGCTATCGGTCTGCGGCCCGTGGTCTCCGGCCCTGGTCCGAGAACGCTGGTCTCTCGGGGTCTCGCGGCACTAACGCCACTGCAGGCACGCCAGCGGACTAAGATCGATCGACCCGCCTAATCAACAGTGAGTGAGACTCAGGGGGACGACTGTCGGGTGGTTAACGCTTTCTGCTCTCATGTGGGGGCTTTGAGGGTCGGTGTTGGCCGCGCACGCGGAGAAAAAAAGCAGCTGGGGAAACAGCAGAAAAACAGCAGTTTTTCTGTCGGAAAAACAGCAGAGCAGTCCGCGCAGCATTCATGCATTGGGTGAATAGGTGAACGGCGATGACATTGTCAAAAGCGAATCCAAACCTATGTGCTTGTGAAAGTGATGCAACATCTCATAATGTGCGAGAAAGACGTCCTGATTTTGTGCAGACGATGTCTCATTCCGGACCACGCTTGTGGTCATCCCGCGTGCTGCGTGGGGGAAAACCTGATTATCGTGGGAATAAACTGCAAGTGCTCGGGCAGTGCCGTACTTGGTGAGATCGCATATAAGACAGCTTAAAGTCACGGCGGTCGTCACCCAACGCTTACGAGTACGGCGCGCTATCAATTTCGGCCAGAAAACGCATCAACTCGCACAGACAGGGCGAGGAAAACTTGCCTTTTCATGAGCATTGGAAATTGGCGCGGTGTAATGGTATTGCTCTCCCATCGGCGCCCCGACCCCGGGCAGCACAAACGCAGCCGATTCCGTCTGTCGTCGGTAGGCATCGGCACTGACAGAGAGCTCCCTTGGGGTCGTGACGCCGGGACAGGCACAATGGATGCTAGCCAGATGCGGGTCAGACCGCTGGCGCTGCTGCGCTAGGGGCTGTCCAGATGGACGACGCCATCGATGCCTATCGCCGCCCAGGCGCCACAGGCAGTCATCGGCAGGACTGACCCCGGCCCGGGTAAGGTCAGACACTTAGCGCGCCACCCACGGCAGGCTGTTGGCCCGCCTCTGATGGATGTAGCTGCCCGAGCAAGGCCCGCGAAGTTGGCGACCGTTGAGCCGGTCGTTTCTCATGTCGTGGGGTTATTTATCGGTGCGTGTAGCTGCCGGCGCCGGGTGCGACGCCATCTCTCACACCGCCTGCCACGTCAGCATGTCCACTAGCGCCATGAAGCCTTGCGTAGCTTTATCTCGGCCGTGTTTCCATTATTACATCCCCATGTTAGAGGGCGTGTTACTAGAGGCAGAAAGCAGAACCAAACTGCCTCACCCGCACAAATGCCGATGATAAATAGTTCAATCAAACAATTCACCTTTTAATCAATTTTGAAATGGAGCCGCCGAAATCTGGGGAGACAAGCATGGGGAGCGGGATGGCAAGTCGTTATGGTCGCCCTTTCCCAACTTTGAAATTGTTTCCGCGCCCTTGTGCTGGATCCCAAGTCCATCATGAACTGCACCCTTCTTGCTGGATCTCTACACATCGACCTATCCTGTTGGGAGGGGGCACTACCATGTGACCGGGAAGGCTGTTCCGTTCTGTGGCGTGTAAACTGACACCGTTCGTGACGGGGCTGTCACCGTTCGTAACGAGTGGGCTGTCACCCTTCTTGATGTATGGACTGCCAGTGACCGGTGATGGGTTGGCTATCGGGCTGAGTGATGTTAATGGCCGCTCCCAGCGCTGTGGCAGTGTCTGAGGATGTCAGCGTTGACGGGCAGCAAGTAATGTGATCTTTACCAGACCACTGATTCGCTTAAAACATGATTAAAGGGAGTGCGTCACACTTATATGGAGGTTTGAGCTGAAATAGCCATCTTAAAACCTTTCGGCGTAGTTCTCATCCATGCTCTTCCCTGATCTCACATCCCGCACCTAGGCCCCTCTAGTTTCTGAGCTACACGCCCACGGAAATGCGAGAGTATTTCAATGTCATCTTGGCACTCATGACGTCATAATAACGTCATCTAAATCCTGCCGTTACCCAAGCCATGCGGCGATGACGGCCGGGAAAAATACAATGTTCGAGTCGTTTATACCTGACGTTCATGGGCGTGATTTCCAGATACGACGGCCATCTATTGGCTCTCAACCAATGCTGTGCGAAGTATGACGACGTAATCAAACAATGGCATATCGAGTAGCGCATTTACTAAAGATCAGAATTGTGTTGTCCAGAACAGTCATGTCTGCTCAAAAGTATACCAACAGTTATAGGTGAGCTTGTTTCATATGTAATGTTTGCTTCAATATCTTTATACGTGAAACGTTTCCTTTAAACGAGCAAAACTGTCAGTTCCCGTGGTTTTTTTTTGCCTAGGAGTGCGTACTTGTGCGCTAAAAATACAGCTGATTTGTAATGTTTAATGCAGACGTGAAGCAAAAGGGTTTATTTATAATCAACTAGAGGCTGCGTACCCGGTGTGCCGACGATACTTCGATCGCAAATGCTACTAACGACAGAAATTTCAATATACGACATTGCTTCTTATGTAGAAACTTGTAATGCATTAATTGCTGGGCAACACAACTTAAAATACCAAACCTCCTACGCAATATCATTTCTACGCCGCATTACTTGCAAAATAAAAAGGTCGAACACATACCCTTCTGCATAACAAAAACTTCGAAGACAAAAAGTCACTCGCGACATTACTTCTACGCACCGAAACATTTTACACCAAAACTTATGTGTGGCATTGCTTCTAAAGTAAAAACTGTAACGCAGAAACTGCTACATGACTTCACCCCTGCGTGGCCAAACTTCAACTACAAAAATGTGAGAAACATTGCTTCTTATGTAAAGCTTTTTGGCGTTAAAAAATCCTTACAACAAGACCTTAAACGCCCATGCTTGTAAGCGGCATTGCTTTGACGCAATGCAGCTTATAAGACACAACTGTCATGCAACCGCAATTTTAACGCAGCAGCGTTCAGTGCATATATTTCTGCGCGATGAAACTTTCTTAAGCCGGAGTCTGCACAACGCTATTTCTCACATCGAATGTCTACGCCTGTTTTCCCACAATTCCGGAGTCCTAGGATTGGAAAAGCATGGTATCTAGATAGGCTTGTATCTAAAGGTACACACACACACACACACACACACACACACACACACACACACACACACACACACACACACACCACACACACACACACCACACACACACACACACACACACACACACACACACACCACACACACACACACACACACACACACACACACACACACACACACCACACACACACACACACACACACCACACACCACACACACACACACACACACACACACACCACACACCACACACACACACCACACACACACACACACACACACACACACACACACACACACACACACACACACACACACACACACACACCACACACACACACACACACACACACACACACACACACACACACACACACACACACACACACACACAGCACACACAACACACACACACACAACACATATATATATATATATATATATATATAATATATTATATATTATATATATATATATTATATATGTGTGTGTGTGTGTGTGTGTGTGTGTGGTGTGTTTCCCATCCCGGACATGTGTACCCGTGGCGTTCCTGCAATTCGTTGCTGTTCCATGCTTTTAACTTTAAGAAATATTTACTGGTGGTTCCTTTGCGTTGGTTAAAACGCATAGGTTTAGGGTTCACATATGCCCAGTGGTATGGCATGGTGGGCGCATAACAGTAGCAAATGAGCTGCTGAATAAAGAGACATTGTCACAGTCATATACCGATAGACAGGACTGTAATCCCCCCTGGTGACCTGGAGCCGTCGGTCCCAACCCCCACCCCCGCCCCTCCTCAGCTCTAATCTCGACCGTTCGAGCATGAAGGGCCGGCCGGAGTAGCAGGGTCTCTGAAGCAATGAGGGGCCCCTCCGTCGGCCGGGAACCCACTATCCTGAGCCGGAAAGCCTCGGTGCTGAACAGGGGACACACGGCATTGAACGTGCTGAAATTGGGCTCCGCGCCGTCCAGGGGTCCCATCATCAGAACAGAGACAGAGTTATGATTCTCGACTTTCGGTCATCACGAGGAGAGCTCCTGAGACAATGAGGCGTCCTTGCGGGTTGAAGCCCGGCACCGGACGGCGTCCCGTACCTGCCAGGGTCCCAGGGTCCCAGCTGTGAAGCAGGGACAGGGCCAGGTTTCCGTAATCTCAGCCAGACAGTCTTTTCCGGCGTTGTCTGGAGGCATCTGAGAAGTTGAGCAAGTGCCGCTGTCGATCAGTATCGTTCGGTACTTTAGGGGAGCCCCGATACTTAACAAAGACTATAAATCAGGGCGCTGATCGTGTGATGGCTAAACTGCATCTCTGGAAAACAAGAGGTACGGGGTTCGATTTCCCGTGGTGTCCTTCCTCCTCCCAACATAACATGGCCCTTCCTGCCACGGCGGGAGGCATACGGCGGCCATATAGCCTCACTAGCTGGGTGCGTCGTAAAGCACCAATGACGGCGAAACTTATTAACCAGACAAGGGCAGGCCTTCTTGATGTCCAGATGGGCAGGCTATCTCCAGGACTCGCACGCGAGACCCTTATTGCCAGCTGACATTTCGGTGTCAGTCGGGACAGTGCTCTTGCTTTGAGGCTCATGTGTGCCCATGGCCGCCGGCACTAAGGCCCGTAATGTACCCATGACCGCCTGATCAGGTGTGCAGTATCTTTAAAGGGGACCGCGGAGAAGTACATGGTCTCGGCCGTGCCCCTAACGGTGCCAACTCGGGTGCTGGCGCCGTTTCCTCCCCAGTCCTCACGCAGTTATCGGTTTGCGTACTGGCGCTGGCTGGCGCTGCGCCAGGCCTGGCTCGGGCGCTGGCGCCGTTTCCTCCCCAGTCCTCACGCCACCATCGGCTGGCGGTCTGGCGCTACCCTGGCGCTGCACCAGGCCTGGCTCGAGTGCTGGCGCCGTTTCCTCCCCCAGTCCTCGCGCCGGCATCGGGTGGCGTCCTGGCGCTGGCTGGCGCTGCGCCAGGCCTGGCTCGGGCGCTGGGCGGCCGTTTCCTACCCGATCCTCACACCGCCATCGCCTGGCGGCCTGCCCGACGCTTTTCGGGACCACTCTGCCGGTCGAGAGGGACCGTTTGCCTGACGACCCGCCGCGCCGCCACCGTCGCTCGCTTACGACCCCCCTCCGTCTCCGCGCGAGACGACAGGCGAATACTCGCCGAAAGCAGGGGAGGGGCACTGACCCCGCCCAGCTGACCTTAGGCGACGAATGATCCGTGGCAGGGCATCTGTAAGCTGCCAGAGGCTTTAGTTCTAGTGCATAGCGCCTTTGGTTAACGAACCCACCGCACAATGTGGTGACGTATATTACTATGTGATGATCGAATGGCAAAATGAGGCGGAAGGGATGTAAAGTCGCGATATCGGCGTGGGTTATGTCGGCATTGATTACTATCAAAACTTAACTGATTCAACAGAATATCCATAGACCAGGCGAAGGATTTAGTTAAGAAATGACCCCATGAGGTAATATTGACAGCAATAAACTCGTTGACCGCCAGCTCCTGGCGGCCGGCAGCCCGCCTCCTCCTAGCTCGGGGGCCCCTGGCATCTGGGAGCCCTCGGCAACCGGGAGCCCTTGGCCGGCATCCTCGCCTCCCTGACCACCAGCTCCCGCCTCCTCGTTGACTGCCAGTCCGTGGCGACCGGCACTTCCGTTTCCTCCCTGCCCGCCAGCCTGTGGCGACCGGCAGTTACCGCTTCTTCCCTGCCCACTAGACCGTGGCAACCGGCAGTTACCGCTTCCCTCCCTGCCCACCAGACCGTGGGCAACCGGCAGTTACCGTTTCCTCCTGCCCACCAGACGGTAGCGACCGGCAGTTACCGCTTCCTCCCTGCCCACCAGACCGTAGCGACCGACAGTTACCGCTTCCTCCCTGCCCACCAGACCGCGGCGACCGGCAGCTCCCGCTTTCTCCCCGCCCGCTAGTCCGTGGCAACCGGCAATTACGGCTTCCTCCCTGCCCGACAGCGCGTGGCGACCGGCAGCTCCCGCTTCCTCCCTGCCCGCCAGCCCCCGGCGACCGGCGGGTCCCGCCTCCTCCCCCACCCAGCGGCCCCTGGCGACTGGCAGCTCCCGCCTCCACCCTGCCCGGCGGCCCCTGGCGACCGGCAGCCCCCGCCTCCTCCCTGCCCAGCGGCCCCTGGCGACCAGCATTCCCGCGGTTGGATTAGCCGTAATGGCCGCGGGGCTCAACGATGGTGCCCATAACCCACGCCATTGCCCGCTAAACGTGACGTGAGAGCTCAGCGGCTGACCCAACGGCAGGCAGCAGGACGAAACGGTCGATTGGTTCAGCGCAGGCGAGCTCTTGCCAGTGGTGCCTCTGCTGTGGCTGAAAAGTTGGTCTGGTTGCTCTGATGGAGTTTTTGAATGCGATCCATATATCCAACTTTGGCACATGTGCTCGATATTTGTGCCTGTGACCCAATATGGATGACGCCCACTAAGTGGATAAACATTAAAAGTTAACCCTGACATGACTTTTCTATCCGTAAAGCCAGGTAGGTTCCATCTTTGCTATGCTAGTAAAGCCGTTCGACTTTAATGTTTAAATCTCTACGAGGAATTATGGTCCTCGATGCTGTCTTAGTCTGGCTATGAAGCCAGCCTAAGCGTTCGCACTAGTGTGCTTTCTGACTACAGATAGATAACTCGCAAGAAACCTGGCCAAGAGCAAAGATGAAAAAACTAGGTAATCGGCAGAGGAAGGCCACCGGTTTATTGCCGTCTACACTAAGCTGAACAGAGAACCTGCATTCTGCTTCAGTACAACAAAATGCAGCCAGGCAGCGAACCTGCTCCCACTTCGTGGATGACATGAAGATGTGGTTCAGTCCAATCAGGCCAGGCCAGGTCCCAGGTCCAATCCGCCCGCCAATCCACTTTCCTAGGAGCTCTAAAAAGGAGTGCCCCACATGCATATGGGGTTTTGAGCTGAAATCACCATCATGAAGACTTTTCGGTGCTGTTCACAATCCTCCCCTTTTTAACATCTAAGCTCTCGTTTCTGAGCTACACGCCGCGAAAACGGGAAAGGAATATTGGAGAGATTATTTCAATGTCGTCGTAATAACGTCGTTGTAACGTCGTCGTATTAACTTCGTAATAACGTCGTTCAAATCCTGTCATTCCGTAATCCAGGCGGTGATCAAGGCCCAGAAAAATATCATTTTCTAGGGTGTTCATATCTGGCGTTCGTGAATGCGCTTTTCAGAAATAACTGTCTTCAATTGTCTCTCAATCCATGTTGTGTAAGGTACGACGACGTATTCAAACCATGACGCATTGAGGAGCATCCTTGCTAAACAGAGAATTGTGATGTTTAAGGGAAGTCTTTTCCATTTAATAAGTATACCCATAGTTATAAAGAAAGTCTCATCATATTGGATGCCCCAATATCTTTGAACGTGAAACATTGCCTTCAATTCAATCCCGTTCGGTCCACCTTATCAAAATATTAAATAAAATGAATCCGTGCCGATCCGCCTTCACAGCGTGTACGTTTTGGAATTTTAACGACAATTTGGTTTATCAGAGTTTCTTGCCTTAAATTATTCGTTAATTTTCAGTGGAGACATGAACAAAAGCTGCCTTAAATCTGTGGTTGCTAAGATACGTAACACAGCTTGTTGCCTGTCGCGAAAGCAATTTGGCAGAAAGACCAGAATATACAGGCTCATTATATCGTTTATTTATTATTTGTATCGTTATTTATATCATTTATATTATTTATAACGTTTATTGGCCTTATTTGGCCAATAATCCACAAACATCACCACATCGCGGACACCAAAATCGCTTTTGGTTTCAATAAACCAAAGGTACGAGCACATAGCTAACATTGTCAGACCCCAAGTTAGGTGCAACATACCTTCACATGACACTACAGTGTGCGCGGACCAGGTTCACAAACTCAGGATGGCGCCCATCTGGCACGCCTTCTGAAGAATTACAACGACCATCTCATTTCATCTACGTTAATTTCGTATGTGTTACCGTTTGTGCACGCAGAACTATTGAAATCAGGTCAGCTGCGATCATTGTTTCTCATCCATTATATCACCCGCTGCGTCAAAATTGCAATTAACGCTCTCGGGCCGTCCGCTGGTATCTGTTCGCCGTGTCACCTCTTTCATCAAGGAGAAAGCAGCAGTCCCTTCATTTTGTAATCCCATAGCTAAAATGCCATTTCTTCAACATCTCTCTTTTGCTGGTGTGGTATTAAATATGACAGCTATTTGAATGGTAATCGTGCATAACACAGCCGCATAAACTCACATATATACAGCTACAATTATTTCTTCCTGGATACACTGCAGATACCTGATCGCATTGCATCTAGATTTGTTGTTTTCAGCACGCCAACAGAGGTACCATAAAAACTTTACTAGATGACGCACCGTTTTAGTCAAGGTATGACGTCGCTCGTACGTCGTGAGCGCTGCAGACACAAAGATAGAATCCTCCGCATGCGCACAACGTGATGCTAGAGTGATTACCACTTCGTCCGACGTTCAGCAGCTGTCATGGCCACCGGCGCTTCGACATCTCATACAGATGCTCGCCAGTTGCCAAGAGCTCCAGCGATCGCACAAGCTATTCAAAATCTTCCAAAATCTTCATTTAAGTTATGAATAAACGTGATTGGTTGGTATTTTCACTCACGTTGAGACCCTAACGTTCTGTGTTAAGTGCCTTGGACCTTCCAAATAATTACAGAATAATCACAGGTATGCAAATACATTGTTGGAGTCCAATTCGAGCATTGGTTATGTAAGTAGGAGTACAATAAGCTGGGCACAAATCAAGAAGTACCTGTCTAATTCCAAAGAGTTTTCCGGGATGCAGAGTGCCCAATTCAAATCAAGCAACTAACTACTGGATGAGAAAGATGCGTTTGATCCCCGGATGTAGAGGACAACGTGCCCACTCTTTGGGGATACACCAATTTTGGAGGAGGGAATAACGAAAATGATGAAAGATTGCAACTTTGTTGTGGTAGACGCCTGAAAATGGATCAGTGGAAGCAGCACACTTAATCTGAAGCTGGTAAATAACTCAAATTTGGCTACCGGACCTTAGTCCGTTTTTGGTTTGTTATGCTTTTGGCTCCGGCCCAACATTCCATAATCTCCAGCGCGATATTTAGTTAACGTTGTGTCCATCCAAGCAATATTATGGTCAGCCAGCGCGCACAAATTTATGCTTCTCACTGGCCTTGATTATGATGACGTGAAGTCGAATGGTCTTTGTTAGAAGTTACATTTGCGGCTTTGTACGCGGCTTCCAGCACACTGTATGAAGTTGCCGCCCGTAAGGTAGAGGCCTGATGAAAGTCTGGATTTGCATCTCTTCTATAATCCTACTTTCGGCATTCCTCTCCCTGGCGTAAAATGCTCAGCCTCGCACGGGTGGTGGAAAAGGACACAGCGCTCCGCCTGCCGCGTAGCCGGGCTGTTGGTCGCCAATTCCAAGGCGCTCTCCGCATTTATATTGCGTCGTAGTAGCGAGTGAAAGCAAAATTGCCTGGCAACGACGCCTGTTACGGACGATGTCGGCCTCACAATAGCCTAACATTTGAGCAATCGCTATTTCCCATCCATGACGGATTGAATTCACCGCTGATTTCAGTCTCCTTCGTGGATATGGTCAATGCATTTTGGTCTGCATGGCGATTTTGCTGATCGATGTTGACACACTGGGTCGCGCGTCCGAGCATGGACATACAAGCCCATATGATTGAAAGAGAGCAAACTCTGTCCAATATGACTGAAAGGAAGCAGCTCACATGACAAGTCCTGATATTCGAAATGGAGCAAGAAAACTATACAGCATCATTATATGACGTGTAAGCAGTAAAATCGCCGCGTGCAATGGGCGACAGAATGCTTTGCACCAGATGATATATGAACTTTATTGAAAGCTAATCTAGCTGTTTGACAACGCAGAAGATATTGTGTAAGAACATCGTCACGAAATGTGAACGCGAATATCTGAAGTGGAAGATGCGTCTTAATAGTTTGGACATGCTTTTTGGAATGAGCGTGGCTGCGTCTGTTTTGTTCAGGAAGTGTTTCCCAATGTCTGTGGATCGAAAGATGTTGGAACAACTCGTGAACCACATTTGCATTCGAGAATAACGATAATTTCGGGAAATCCATCACCTTGACATGAATCGCCGTGAATGTATGCCATAAAGTAAAAATTGTGAAGCCATCCACACCATTCGATGACTGCAGATCAGCTCAGTTCACGCTCATGACGAACCATGCGGCTGGCGAGGCGTGCCTCGATGCGCTTTGGAAGTACGCCAGTCCGCCTTCGTTGAAATCAGGAGCAGCCGTCCGTGATCTTGCGACTTCTATCTACACTGGCGTTGACATTTGTTTATGATTCTTTGTATAATGCGTATGTTCTAACGTTTATTAAATAGCTCGTTACATATTGTCCTTATTCCTCACTTACCTTCGAGGGGTTCTTCACCACAAAACTTTGATGGCGCGTTTGCTGAAGTACGTTAACATCATATAATAAAGGACGTGGTCTAAAACGTGAAAACTAATAATTTACGGACAGGAATTTCAAGGAAAGCCTGAAAATGAGCCACTTCAGTCTTGCTACAATTCAAGGTTCTGTTAGTCACCAGAAAATTGATAGGTCTACGTGCAATGTTTTGACCGGAAAGCTACTCCTTGAGATACTGGGTTAAGTGGCCTTTAACCGATAATATGCGTTTCATCACACGAAATATTCACATCGTTTGCCCTAGCAGCTGTGGAAGCTACGCAGTTGGTGAATGTTCATCGTTACTTTCGCTAGCATTTAATGGACGAAAAACGGACACATTGCAGCTAAACTTGACATCATTAGCCTTCAGTTCTGACTGAACGACCGCGATCGATAAGCGAATTCGTGCACAAAAACACTTCCACGAGACCGAAAAGTTGTGCGCAAAGTTAAAGTACAGATGTACCGTGTGCAGTGACATTCTTTCCTCCCTCCAGGGGCAGAGAGACCAGAGCGATCGTCCTCACGTGCCCGTCTTCTTTCCAATGCACAGATCCATCTCCCCGGGCGGTGCGAGTCGCCCGCCGCGGGCCCGGACGCGGGCCTATCGCACGCGGCCGTCTGGACCGCGTAACACCTCCGGCACGCGAGCCAAGCGACCATCGCCCGCGCGGCACGTCGTCTTCCGCTTGCGGGACGAAGTTTGCCGCGAGCCAAGTCCCTCGTTTCGCAGCGGTCTTTGCCGGTGCTCTTGCCAGTCCCTTTCTGTGCTCTCCAGTCGACGTGTGCCATTTCTGGCAGCTTGTCCTCCGCTGAGCGGTTCCTTTTGCGGCCGCACGTTGAGTTTGGGGGCCGACAACATCTTTAGGACGGCGACGGGCTTGGCCCCTCCGTCGGCAGCGATCGGCTAAACCTGTAGAGAAACGTTAATCGGCATCTTCTTTTTGCCACGTCGCTGGCAAACATTTCTCGCCACGTTTCCTTCAGGTTGTTTAAGCAGGGCTCATCTGTCCCGCCTGTGACCGACAACTTACGCAGTACATGTTCGGAGCGTAGGGAGGCATTCGCAACCTAGGTCCAGGAGCGAGCACACGTCCAGATAGGTTCCCTCCGTCCCGTAAATCTTCGTAGATACAACTTGGAGCGTCATTAACACGCGCCTGCTCGGTGGCCGTAGATTTGTACCATGACTCCTCCGGATACCCCCGTTCTGGGGCATCCTCTAACCGCGTACACTCCGGTGCTAGCGTGTGAGCAGACGGTAGTGTCTTCCTCTGCAGCCGTCCAACCCGCAAGATGACCTGTTGCGGCACTGTTGGGCCCAGTGACCCTCACCAAGGCACCTGAGGCAGTGCTTGCTGTCTCACATCAGATTGAGTCTGTCGCCGAGACATGTCCCGGCATTGCTGACACTCCTGCAGGTCGGTACGTCTCTCCTGCAGAGATCATGCGCTGCGGAGCAGGCGTTACCGTGCCTTTAGTGGCCCGCGTCGTCCGCCATAAATCACCACTGCTCGTGACTGGACCTTGTTGACTTGATCGTGCCGGCCTGTTCGCCTACCGTCCTTGGCTGCACCAGCGATCCGACCGTGCCACACGCTGTTGCTTTGCGAGAGCGCGGGCGTCCGGCGAGAACAGCTCTCGTCAGACACTCGTCCCAAGTCTGACGGAGTCGGCTCGCGCCGGGGGAGCTCCAGCTGTGCCTGTCCCCACTGCCGAGCCAGATTCATCGGCAGATTGGTGCCGAACTGACGCACACTGTAATGACCCGCGAGATCGCCGTTGAAGTTGTAGGAAGTCAGGGTGCGAACAGCAGCTGAAGTGCGCGGGAGAGCTGAGTGAGTCCGGCCAGGTCGCTCTGCTTCACGGGAGGGGGGAGCTGCAGGATACTTCTCACCGTGTGCTGGCTACCACAGCCGCCGAATCGTCAAGCCGCACTTCCGCTTGCGCAGTCCATCACAGAGGAGACCATGGACAGCCTACGCGCTTCCTCGGTGCGGCAAGATTACTGGTGTGTCAGGCGCTCTGTGTCCGTCAGCGCACAGTTATCGCTCACGATTGGTTGAACTCCAACTGGGCTTCTCCAGGGGAGGGCCGCCAAACTTCTCTAGCGTTATCCTGGGGAGCGCTGAAGGTCCTCGGTAGTCTGCGCGTCCACTGGGAAGTGCCGATATCCACCTCCCAGTCCGCTCCTAGGGGTCAGCTTCCTCCGAGGCTCATCGGAGCCTCGCAGCGGGCTCGTGATGCGGCGAGTCATCGCCGTCAAACTTCCGCTGCTTCCACATGGCTGAGGCCGCCGTGACCCAGATCCCCAGGCCTTCCCGGCAGTCGCCATCCTTCCCGACCAAAGGCGGTGGCCCCAGCTCCTCCCTCATCCTCCAATAAGCTGCTGCAAGCTCCAGCAATGCGGGTGACGGCTTGCAACTAAAGGACTAATAGGCCTCGGATGCCAGCTCTCCTCGTCTTGCCCGCTCCATGCCATGACAGCGCCGGCCTTATACAAGCCGGGCAGGACAGGACAGGGAAGGACAGGTCTGGCATATGCTTCACCTGTCGTCTGCTCTTTGCCGGTTCTGCTCCTTGTCCTCTGCTCCTACCCTCTGCCCTCTGCCTTGACATGCGTCTGGACGCCTGGGTAGCCGGTTGAACACCGCACGCTCGGATGTGGGGTCAACCTGGCCCTTTCAAATTTAAAGAATTAAGGAAGGTAGAGACATCAAAAATTCGCAGAGTAGGTTGGTTTGCATGGGAACTCACTCAAGTCAAAATTTCGGATTCCAAAGTGCCTTCCGCTCAAATCCTGTCAAACAAGCCTGAACTTCGCACTGCTGTCCGAAGTGCCTCAGACCTTCTTATCCAACCGCCTTGAACATATACTTGTTCAAAATAAAAGGTCACGGGTGGCAATTTTAGGTAAATGACTGCTGGATCTTTAGAGTGTCACGGTGGCCGAAAACCTACGAGATTGGTTTGGTTGATTACTTTGAATTGGCGTCAACGATTATGCTGGGCAGCATGTTCCTAAAACACAAAAGGTTGATCTGGGTCACTTCAAGTCGGTGACCTACCTTGACCTTTAAGAAGCCCGTGGAGGGCATCTGTTGTGGTCCCTATCATCAAGATCAAAATGAGCACCAGAAACTACCGCGGATAACAAGCTTTTCATTAAAAAAGCACGTTGGTTTTGACCTCGGCTTACCATTCAAACCTGTGCCCTGGTAAATTGAACCAGTCGCAATCCTAAACCAACTCGTTTAAATTTCTAAGCAATTATCTCAGAGATTTCGCCACAGTCGGCTGTCTCATCAGATCGAATGACTCCCTAGAAATCACCCCGCCGAAAGTCACGGCTTGGTTTTGACCTGTCATAGGCCAGCGACCTTACAATAAAATTTTGAATAAAAAAATGTTGAATCAGAAAGTCATCTATTTAAATGGCTACAGCTATGCGCCGCTCAGAAATTATTCCGGATTTTTTCCAGCGATGGGGTCAACTGACATCTCTCCTCGTCCGAGGGCGTGCTAGACAGCGTGTCTAGTCCGATCTCGAATCTAACTGTTGTTGTGTTATAGACTTTATTTCTGTCGAACGTTATCTCTCGTTTTTAACAGTGCGCTTTCGATGGTGTGATATTCCAAGTGCACCAAAATATTGCTGGAAAATTAAATGCATCATGCGACGTCAAAACGTTTTTCAATACTAATGCACTTTCCATACCGCAACTCAGCGTCTAGCGTCGGCGAGTCGTCCTTTGATTGGGGGAGATTCCGAACACCGCAATCTCCGGCCATTATGCACAAAATTCATTTTTGACATGGAATTTTCCATTCCTGGTGCCCTACAGGACAAGGAAGGGGATTGGGCTTACCTTGTAACGCTTGTGAATTTGGGTCAAATATGCTCAAATCTACATACCGCACACACGCTACACATCATGAATTTTGTCGGACTTCAGTAACTTAATTTTTGTGAAGATTGCCTTACCATGGATGTGATCAGAGCTGTTCACATCGTCTGGACGGTCCACCAATTCTCCGGCATGTTGACCTGTTGTGCAGTCAACGTTGAATTAAGAAAGATGACAGCGAATCCCGGCCCAAAACTGAGGCAGAATGCGCGGGCCCAATGTAGCCTATGCCGAACATGGCTGGCGACGGTTACTACTAAAACTTGTAGAAAGAATTGGTTTGGTTAAACTAACTGAGCGCAGATCTAAATGCGGTTTATCAAGCACTCCTTTGCCAAATAAATGTGGAACACCCCCTTTAAATGTGTGCCATGAAGTGAGCCGATTTCGTCATGTCTGATGGCTGCTTCAATATTTTAAAATGTGTAACATTCCCTTAAACGATTAGCTGACGTTACGCGTGACGACTAGTGATGGTGAGGTTGCAATAGGTGTTCTGATAAAATCTTGGATTCGTGTCATGCTGTTTATTTTGCGCCAAAGAAAATCCCTGAGGCACCATTTTGCGTCCATGTATGTCCCTCAGGGTCCTCAGGTACCATTTGGCGTCCTTTAGGTCCCTGATGTGTCGTTTCGCGGCTACGTAGGTCCCACAGGGCGCAATATCCGAACCTGTTATTATCGTTCCAACAGGAGGGTCGGGAATGGCTCTAACGTCACGCAGCAGTCTATGGCCAATGGTTCACACAGCCGACTCGGGAGACCCTCGGCTGACGTCATCGCACCCTTCAGAAGACCAATCGGCAACAGCGGTGGATGGGGCGCCACCTCGAATTGACTTCCCCGAATGGCCCCCTATCCGGTGCTCCGATCTGATGGACGACCTGTGGTCCACTTCAGATTGTGCAGCTTTCGCCCTACGAATGGCGTGGAGTTCGCTTTCTTTCAACGCATAGATTTTCGTTGCGGTGCTCAATGCATGTGAGCGTGTGCATACGTCCACTGGGCTGGTGTTGCCACGTGCTGCTGTCACACGTGTTCAGCATCCTCCCCTGGCGATCAAAGCACCTTCTGTTGCGCTCACCACGGGCCGCTGGTGACGCGTGGTGCGCCGCTGGTGACTGCCGCTGGTGACGCGTGGCGCGCCGCTGGTGACGCGTGGCGCGCTGCAGATTTGTCTGGTGCCTGGCGGAGCCGGCTTGTCGGCACGCTTGTTGTTTGTGTCATCTGACGTTGACCAGCAGCTTTCACCCAACCATTCAGAAGGATACCTGGCCGCTAAATTATGAGGCCTCTGGAGTTTGCGAAATGTTATATGTGCATGCGCAGTGTTAGTGTGGCCTCTACAAGCTTTGGGCCCAACTCTTGACAACAAATCGTACAGCCGTCTTTTTCCAGGATCTAGTCTTGGCTAATGAAATAATCGGGCTATCAGCTAACCTTGTCAAGTTATCTTGCTTTTTCATCAGGCGTCTTTGGTGATAACATGCCTTAGTTCTGGTTATTGTATACAGTTGCACTCATTTTTTCAGTTCGATGCTCATCAGTCATTCGTGATATTGCGCTAACCTTACAGCTTTACCCTAAATGTGCAATAGTGCTCGTGCATTGCATCATTTTGTTACAGTAGCATGCTACGTGGCTTTTGTTTGTTCCATTAAACGGGAACATGATACACGTCTTCCGCACAACACTTCTGCTGAGCGCCAGCGGGCTCCAGAGGTCATATTAGTGCTCGGGGTGCCATGGCGCAATCGAGGGTTCAAACCCGGGCCCACACCACGTGGGAACCGAAGGCGATACCACCCTGAAATTAGGCCCTCCCCCGTCTACCGCGCTTCAATGCAGTACGACGTTTATGTTATCTGTATTAGTTGATCATCTAAATGTTGCAATTCAGTAAATATGTCGGCCTGTGCACCGGGGTGATTACGAAAGTGTCGAAAAATAAACATCCGTGTTTTCCAAAACCACTCAACCCATTTCAAGAACAGCTTGGTCAACGTATAGAAGCATTCCAAACTGTCATTCTTAAGCAACCGAACGAACAAGTGCAAGAAAACAAGAAACTGCGTTTTAAATGGCACGAACAGTTTCGCTGCTACGGGGCGTCAGCGTGGCGCCTTCTCATCGTACTTTCCTCGCCTTCATAGACGCGTCAACAGCCACTAAACAGCAAATCGGCTGACCACTGAACAGCAGATCGGCTGACCACTGCTACAGCAGATTGGCTGACCATGAACAGCAGATCGGCTGGCCACTGCTACAGCAGATTGGCTGACTACTAAACAGCAGATCGGCTGACCACTGCTACAGCAGATCGGCTGACCACTTGACAGCAGATCGGCTGACCACTTAACAGCAGATCGGCTGACCACTGCTACAGCAGATCAGCTGATCGCTGCTACACGCTTCTTCTACGAGTTGGTTCGTGCGACGGACTCCGTGACATTCTTGAGCTTCTGAATGGTACTGTTTTGTTTTTGCTTCACAAACAATGCGATTTGTATTCGGACAGGGAAACACAACTACAAATAGCTCTTGCAAAAGCGATCCGCACGCGGATCTGTCTTTGGCTTGTTCCGGAACAAGTTACTCTTACGGTATTCCCGCAGGAAGAAGTCCAGGCGGCTGGGGCAAGATAGTGAGGCGCTCACTCAGGATGCGTTCAGTAGGAGATAACACGAATCCTGAAGGGCCCGAAGCCAATTTCTCATTCCTGAAGTTGTGTGTTTGTGGAGCCGGTCCATCCTGTTGAAACCATTGCTCTTTCCTCTTAGCCCTTTATAGTTCCCCCAGGCCCCTCCCGACCTTCTCCAGAATCATACGATGACGGTAGGCCTTCACAAAGGCGTCTTTCCGTCCTCCTCAAACCGGTACGGACCGATCGCTCCATGGGTGCTCATAGCCGTCGGCGCCGTGCACTTTTTTCGAACACTAAGATGATCGGATCAGATCAGATCAGATCAGATCAGATCAGATCAGACGTAGGATGTGCCAAGCCAGTCAATAAATGATATGATAAACACTC
>NW_023596225.1:21393197-21424553 GCF_011947565.3 Pollicipes pollicipes
ATATATATTATAGATATATATATATATATATATATAATATAATCTAGATATCGATCTATTAGATAGATAGATAGATCGATATATTCATATATATATATATATATATACATACTCTATTTTTCTATATCTATATCTATATCTATATATATAATATATCTCTATATATATCTATATCTCTATAGATCGAGATGCTAGCCGATCGGAGCTCGCGCTCGCGCTCGCGCTCGCGCTCGCGCTCGCTCTCTCGCTCGCGCTCGCGCTCGCGCTCGCTCGCGCTCTCGCTCGCGCTCGCGCTCCTCGCTCAGCTCGCGTCTAGCGCTCGCGCTCGCGCTCGCGCTCGCGCTCGCTCTCGCGCCGCGCTCGCGCTCTCCATAGCGCTCCTCTCGCCTGCGCTCTCTCTAGCGCTCTGCGCTCGCGCTCGCGCTGCTCTCCGCTCTCGCTCGCGCTCGCTCGCTCGCGCGCGCTCGCTCTCGCGCTCTCGCTCGCTCTCGCGCTCTCGCTCGCTCTCGCGCTCTCGCTCGCTCTCGCGCTCTCGCTCGCTCTCGCGCTCTCGCTCGCTCTCGCGCTCTCGCTCGCTCTCGCGCTCTCGCTCGCGCGCTCTCGCTCTCGCGCTCTCGCTCACGCTCGCGCTCTCGCTCTCGCTCTCGCTCGCGCTCGCGCGCGCGCGCGCGCGCGCGCGCGCTCGCGCGCGCGCTCGCGCGCGCGCGCTCGCGCGCGCGCGCGCGCGCGCGCCGCGCGCGCGCGCGCTCTCTCGCGCGCGCGCGCGCGCGCGCGCGCGCGCAGCGCGCGCGCGCGCGCCGCGCGCGCGCCGCGCGCGCCGCGCGCGCGCGCGCTCGCGCGCGCGCTGCGCGCCGCGCACGCTCGCGCGCGCGCGCGCGCGCGCGCGCGCGCTGCGCGCGCGCGCGCGCGCGCTCGCCGCGCGCGCGCGCGCGCGCCTCGCAGCGCGCGCGCGCGCGCGCGCTCGCGCGCGCGCGCGCGCGCGCTCGCGCGCGCGCGCGGCGCGCGCGCGCGCGCGCGCGCGCGCGCGCGCGCGCGCGCGCGCGCGCGCGCGCGCGCGCGCGCGCGCGCGCGCGCGCGCGCGCGCGCGCGACGCGCGCGCGCGCGCGCGCGCGCGCGCGCGCGACGCGCGCGCGCGCGCGCGCGAGCGCGCGCGCGCGCGCGCGAAGCGCGCGCGCTCGCGCGACGCGCGCGCGCCGCGCGCGCGCGCGGCAGCGCGCGACCGCTCAGCGCGGCGCGCGCCGCTCTATCTCTATCTCTATCTCTCTCACTCTCCTATCATCGTCTCTAGTTCTCTATCTCTCTATCTACCTCTATAGCTCTTAGCTATCATCTTATATCTCTATCTATCACACTACCCTATGCGTGTGCACTGGAATCCATTACCTTTTGTGCGTTACTTTCCAGTTAGGTGCCCCTGGTCCACTCTCACGTCTCTCCGTCCCCCCCAATTATTTCCAATTCCCGTCGTACCGAAGTTTCCGTTCACATGCCTGTGATAGATGCATTTTTAGTTCACTAGCATAAATGCATAATGAAAAGTTTACGCCTTCTTCGTTTAAAAGTTTGCTCCCATTCACACAGTGCGAAGTTCTCTCCTTTGCCACTGCCTTTCAAAACAGGTACGGGTTTGTCCATCTGTGCCAAAAGCTTATCGGGAAAGCAAAGTTCTTGAAAACATCAAGAACTTGAATGGCTGTTCTAGTTTGGGTAAAATCATGTAGCGGACGAAGTCTTCTTGGTGAAATGTATGGCGACAACCTCACAGAGAACGTGGCTCCTGAAAATCCGGACACGTTCTAAGGTGCCCTTGGGTAGCCTTTGCTTTTTATCCAAAACATATGTTGCATGTTTAGACATCTACCAGCTGACTAGCAAAGTGCATTCTATTCATTGATCTGATTTAGGCATTCCTACCATTGTTTGTTCAGTTATCCATTTTTCTGGGCAGTAAAACGAATGCCCTCGGAATTTTGACGATTTTTCCGAAACGGCTTGAAGAAGTTGTTGTAACTTTCTGACCCTTCCTAAATGTTGTTTTGATTCATTATGCCGAAATTTCTTGTGCAAGACCGGCGCAGGGGTGGTTTCAGGGATTGGCATTGGGAGGATCCTGCAGTGAAACATGGGGGATTGGCATTGGGAGGATCCTGCAGTGAACATGGCGGCCGTGGCAAGATGACGATTATTATACAAGACTGGATTATACACATATACGGATGCGCACTGATTTGTGCCTACAGGAGCAACTAACGTTTCCAGCGGATAAGACATCCGCGGAATTATTACGGCCATTGTAAAATAGTTAAGCTGCCTGGTTAGAGGCAGTACCAGGGTTTGAAACGGAAGCATGAAATGAAAAAAGTGAAATGAGCCGTGAAATGGTTGGCCTAACCGGTAACCACAAGTGGCCACATCGGCACCAAGCCGCGAATGCATTTGTGCATGATTGACAAATACTGAATGCCGATGTCATAGATAGATGGCTACACAGATAGACGGCTAGATAGATGCATACATAATATTTATATATACATATATGCATACAGATAGACATGTACATAGATATAAGGATAAAAATATAGAACATTCGATAGCTAGATAGCTAGATAAACAGCCAGACATGTAGATAGATCTAGATCTCCTAGGTGCCTGCTTTCGAATTCGCCAGTACTTGCGCCGCTCCTTTTCAGCACTACCGGGATATCTTCACATCTGACACGCGACCCTGAGCAGCACCGGCCAATGCATTGACAATGGTGTATCCATATGGAATGGCGTATTAATGTCATAACACTGCGTGTCAAAGGTTGACAAAACCTTCTCCCAGGCCACGTCATCTGTTCAACGTTCAGTTTGGTTGGTTGTTTCACTTGGTTGCAGCACGTAGTTGATACACCAATGCCCATTTCCTCGTGTTTGTTAACATTTGCCATACATTATCACACGAGGTATGGACAACCGTTTATTCAATAGTGATATATATATATATATATATATATATATATATATATATATATATATATATATATATATATATATATATATATATATATATATATATATATATATATGCATATGCGGCTGTGTGTGAGCCTAGATGTGTGCGCGGTGTGTGGTGCGCGCGCTTGCGTGCGTGCGTGTGTTTTGCCAGTTTCATAAGCTTTCTTGCCCGAAGGATATTCCCGAACTTTTGTTTTGACTGACAAAAACCGAACCTGGTGTGATCGGTATTAGGCTATCAAACTCGGGGAGTCCGCCTTCCAACAGCAGCCCACCGGTCGCTGTCGTCCCGGGGTGCCAGCCCGCCAACAGGCGCCCCCGCCGTCCATGGCCCGGTCGTCTCGCGCCCGGCGGTAATCCTCCGTTATTGGGATTCATCGCGGAGCGCGCAGTGTTTTAGTAGTCATATTTCTTGCCGTTATGGGGCGCCAGTATTTTACACGGCCCCGATTAATTCTCGGCAGAGCATGAGGGCCCGGCTAGTGAGACGCGACCGCCGCATAAATCGGCGGCGAATGCCCGCCCCGGCGTATCGCCGCCGGCCACTGCGAGAAGAACTCCGCGCCCCTCCCCGACGGCCGGCAACCGACTCGGCGAGTGACGGCCGCACGTGTCAACACCCGCCGGCGAGTGGGCCATTGTCGGATGCTGTGTGGGGGACGCTGTCTCGCGTGCGAACCAAGGAGTTGGCCGTGATTCTCAGTGGGCGTGTTGCTAAGGAACCGCGGCACCATTGTTGGAACACAGAGGCGCTCCGGAACTGCCTGCGGGCCGCTCTCAGACTGTTTACTGCGGCTCTCACAGCTCGCAAGAAAATGTAAGAAATAAGGTTCACCACCCTTGGTTTTTCAATTTGGTCCACACGCCACAGCACTAGAGATTTTTTACATCATCACGACAAACACATCCACTCAGGTCAACGTTATAGGCATTCACAGGTAAGATGTTCGTGCCCGTACCCGCTCTCCACCTGCACAGTCATACAGTTGCTCAGTCACTGCTTATTGGCTCAATCCATCCGCTAGAATCATTGTTCTCTTGACCCCCCAGTAAAGGGTCTCCCTCGGAAGTCCTCTCAACTCCTTAAGCCAGGGGTTTAAGGCGGGTACCTTTACACATCCGTTTGACATATTTAGGCGCAGTCTCAAGCCCAGCTGTCAATGAAATACGTCTATCCTACTTTGTCCTGAACTATCCTCACACCTATTTTTTTTTACCACTAAGCGATTCACGTGTTGTACACGCACTCGTTACAGCTCATCACCATTGATCTCAAAATGGTGTGTGTGGCCGTACAGCACTCAGTCCTCTAAAGTCAAACAAGATGTCAATGCTCAAGTTCACTTGCCCCCTGGTTGCTAGGCAGGATTGTCGGGCTTTAGTTTCACTGAAGGATTGAGGCGGTATATTGGTATTCCGTATGGAATGATTGTTCGATTTATTGTCCTCGTCTGATGTTAATGTATGTCACCTGCACATGCTAACAAAGGTGTTATGTTAACGAATATGTTCACTGCACATGCTAACAAAGTGGCCGATGCCCGGTTTTCCGGGAGGGGACTTCGACCACTCGCGGTGACTCATGAAGTCCAACACACTATTCCCGTTTTATGTCAATCTTGATTTACAAAATAATCTACCCCCCTATGTATCGTTCGGAGGACGGTTTTATGTAGACCTTACTTTTGGGGTACATATTTATCAGGTAATCTTGGGTCCACAGCTACGCGTAAGCGAGCGCCTGCAGCAGCTCTGAAAGGGTTCGTTCTGAACAGTCCCCAAATTCATTGTGCGAGGACAGATATTTTAATGACAAGATCCTGGCAGAAAAGAAACAAGAACATTTAGCCATGAACTCATGCCAATGTCTACGACCCTTTATGAATCTTGTCCTGCATGCAAAAAATATGCTAAAACGGCCGCCCTTGCTGCATCATCCTAGACGATCTGCAAAAATTTCGACACCAGAGTCAGCGTGAACGTTCGCAGTCCTTCGTCCGCAGAACTGTCTGTCTGGCGGACTGTGAGCCGTTTGGGGTGAATGTCACGTAACGTAATAACGATGCATTGAAAAGCTGGCGCCTGCATGTTAACACGCCACAGACGAAGTCGGCTGTCAGACTTGGAAGCACTGGGCTGATCGCGAGACGACGGTGTGGTGGTGGAGGGAGGCGTAGCCATCCAACGCCGACGGCTCGTGCCTGGCAAGCCTGCCACCCTTGCTGAACCCCAGGCGAGTGTCACTCGAACGTTCCGGCAAGGGCAATCGGTGAACCGGACAAAGGTAAGCTTCAGCTGCCCGGATTGCGCACTGAAGCGGCAGAGCGTGATTTTGGTTCCCGCGCTGTCAGCATGTGGAACAGTCTGCCTGCTGAGGTGGAAGAACACAGAGTTTTGAATTTTGAACGAACTGAGGAAGTTATCATGCGAATCATCTTTTAAAGCTGGCACATCGACTTGGCTCTCACCAACTGGTTGTTGGCTCCGTCACCAGCAAAGTTCTACCGAACTCGTCTTACTATCGCTGCCGTATTTTTGTGCATACTTTGAACGTCACTTTTACTTTACCTGTCGTTACTTTCTTTTTACTTCTTGACGTTACCAACCTTCCATATTTCAACACGCGCCCGAGTGGCAGGTTGAATGCGACGCGCTTGGATGGGGTCAATTTAACCCCACTTATATCTAACAAAAAAGTTTGAAACATCATATTCACAGGAGAGGTAGCGCTGTACGTGACCTCTTTTGTGTGAATTTTTAAGTATATAGGTCATGACGTGCGGTCCAAATAGGGTCAGACAATGTCAAACTACAGCTCGGTGTCCAAAGTGCCCTCAGACACCTTCACAAAACCACATTTAACCCACACGCCTGTTCTAAAAAAATGTTCTAGTCATGACCTGCGGTCCAAATAAGGTCAGACAATGTCAAGCTACAGTGCAATGTCCGAAGTGCCCATAGACACCTTCATGAAACTACATTTAACCTACACGACTGTTCTAAGAAAAGACGTGACTGGTGTCCCTTTCAGTTAAGTGACCTCACTGGACCTTCAGAAAGTCACGGTGGCCAAAAACCTCGTGCAGTGCTATTGCTTCGAGTCAAATGAGGTTCAAGGATTATGCTGGATGGCATTGTCCTAAAAAAAAAACAATGGATGATCGAGGTCATTTTAGGTCATGGACCTCCGAACTTTATAGAGTCCAAAAATATGCTTGTTAACGTCCCTATGATCAACTATTTCGGACTAAGCGCTAAAAAATACCATGACACGGGTGTTCCAGCATAAAAGCAGTTTGGCTTTGGCCTTAGCCCAACCTTCATGCCTGAACCAAGGTCACTGGAATTAGTAGTTCTCCTGAATTCAATTATCCAATAGCGTAAGAGACTATTTCAAACATGCATGGCTTCTTCGAAAGGCTCCGTTGTCGCACGCGGGTTGAACAATTCTCAAGGAATTTAATTTCCTGACAGACGATAGCCATGGCCTGTCTGACCTGCCATAGGTCAGCAGCATTACAAAGTTTGGCGCAGCTACGCCGTGCCGTTCAGATACTATTGTGGAAAAATTATTTTAAAAAAAAACTTCTTAAAAAACTTTCAGTAGGGGCGAAATTCACCCCCACCAGATCGCGTGTCAATCGCATTTCATTGGCGGGAGCACAAAACGTAATCAGATGAAGAGCTCAATATAATGACCATGGCTGCAACTTTCCAATCTTGCAGTCCATCACCCATCCGAAAGCACGTCCTCGCGCGCGCGTTGCTAAAAACTACACAACCACAAAACGGCACGAACTACTGTAGGGCCTGCGAAACTCCGACCAGAGTCGGAAAGATCACGTCTTTTGAACGGTAGCGTCATAGAGACGGCCACTGAACGTTTCCTGCAGCTGACGTAGTGTCCCTGTACTTATGACCTCGCTGTCCATTGAGCAGAATATTGTTTACTTTTCCTTTGATAGCAAGGGCATTCCAAATACTTACAAACACAGCACATTGCGATCTTGGGTATACAAAGACGCCAATTATAGCGGATGACATGTGTCACAACAGGGACTGTAATATGCATGCTAATGACCATACGGTTTCGCCGTTGGCATCCAGCATACTTCAAAGACTTACAAGCTATTGGGAAGCACGCTGACTTCCCGAGATAGCATCCCAACTGAAACGCGAGGGCCTGATTGCGCATCGTGCGTCAATGCAACAACCGAAGCAGACAATCTACGCTCCTTATTGTTCAGAGCTGGATAACATCCAGCCAATTTCAACAGGGGCTTATCAGTGAGAACTGCGATCATTAGTCCTTTACTTACAAAATTATAATTAAATGCGAGCGGTCATGGGACCCGCCGTTTGCTCATCATCAGACCGGTCAGAAGCTGTAAGCCGAATGTTAAAATGCACGGACGGCTGCAACCGTTCAACATATCGGTTCACGCGTTAACAGTCCGATCTCTCAATCGGTTACGAACTTAGATGTTGTTCTATAAATGGTATCTTTTACCTATTTCGTACCTTTATTTTCACTATTTTTACCGCCTCTGATAGGTCAGTTCTCACCTAGAGATTTGTGTCAGTACTCACCTTGCAAGCCGGTGTGCAGTGGCGCCTCAGTTCCCATCGACGGATCGGCGAACATCCTGTCCGTCCTCACCTACAAATATATGGGTCCAGCATTACAACTATGTGTCCAGTATCACTCCACGCCTCGCCGACAGCTCGTTGACGGACGCTGTCTCCGTCTCCACCCCACATTGGTGATGACCTTTGGCTCAGTCCCCATCTACAGGTCCGTGCCGAGGTTTGCCTCAGTCTTCAACAGGTAGATCGGTGGCGGGCTTTGTAGCAGTCCTACACGTACACCTCAGTTACGGTTGCCGCCTCAGTCCTCCCCTACAGATCGGTAACTAACGTGGCCGGCAGGGTGGCGGTGGCGGTGGCGTCCTGCACGCGCTGCAGTGTCACCTGCTCGTCGGTGGAGGGCGCCAGGGCCTGCAGAAGCAGCACCTCCTCCGTAGCCGGCTCGAAGGGCGTCACCACATGGGTGACGCCTGTGTCTTAGGTCTCGTGGTCCTCGGTGACGCGCCCGGTAGACCCGCGCCGCAGCCCGCTCCGGTCCAGGCGCAGCATGCCGTTCTCAGGCCGGGGGTCGCGGCCGCCGCCGCAGCGACGGAAGCACGGCAAAATCTCCTTGAACTCTTTGCGGAAGTTCTCGTTGAGCCAGGCGTACAGGAAGGGGTTGTAGCAGGTGGAGCTCATGGCGAATGGCGTGCGCCACGAAGAAGAAGAGGTGGAAGTACTGCCAACGGTCCCAGTCCAGGCCCAGGTTGGTCGAGATGTCGTCGAGGATGTTCATCAGATTGAGCGGCAGCCAGGAGAGTCCGAACACGGCAACCATTGCGATCAGCATGCGGTTGGTGCGCCTCTTCCTCTCGCGGTCCGCCTGTTCCTTTCGCGCGCTCTTGGAGCCCGGCTTGGACCTGGCCCGGCTCGACAGCTTGAATGATATCAGCGTGTACGTCACAGTCATGATGATGAACGGGATGACGAACTGCAGGACGGTGGTCACGCTGCCAAACGTCAGCCTGATGTCCTCTGGGAAGTCCTCTTGGCACAAGTACGTGTCTTCGTCGATGGGAACGTGCTGAACGAAAACTGCGTACGGCATGGTTGCTCCCACCGAGAACAGCCACGTGCAAAGAATCAGAATGAAGCAGGTCGAGGGCATCATACGGGGGTCGAAAGGGATAGATGATAACGAAAAAAGCGGTCGATGGCAATGGTGGTGAGTGTGAGGGAGGATATGTAGATGCTGACTCCTTGGGTGCACGTCACCAGATGGCACAGGGCCTTTCCGAAGATCCATCTTTGCAGAAAGGTGTAAAGAGGTGTGAAAGGGACGCAAAGGACACACAGAAGTATATCAGACAGCGCCAGGTTAAGGATAAAATAATTAGTGACAGGTCTGCATGGTTTTGTTCCGGAAGACCGCGTACATAACAATGCAGTTTCCGAAAACACCTAACAAAAAATCGTCGAATAGATCATATAGAACACAACCTGGACTGGCAAGGTATGGACCAGGTTTTCTTCGTAGTACGTACTTTCCGTGGCAACTTCGGCCAGCAGCTTTGAGCCGTTGGTTTCGTCACCCACTTGGTTCCGTGCTGGTTCTCGGGTAATGAGAAGTTTGACAGGGGATCCATGACCGTCACTCCACGGCTGCACTCCGTATCGCTGCCACACAAACGCACGAAGTCCTCGCCGCGAAGGCTGCTGTGATCGATGGAAGCTTCAGTTAGCGGGCACAGCTCATTGGGACCAATGCCGGCCAGCCTAGGTCGTCAGCTGAGGCCAGGTCAGGGCCCCGGCTGAAATCAGAGCGGCGACCCAGACGAGACGGCACCTCGGCGCGGCGCGATGGGAGCAGTCGCTCAGTGTGACCCGGTCACGACTGACGACCGCCGTGACCCGATAGGGCGGTCGGTACCCGGAGCTGCTCCCGACGCCACCCGCGCCGCCCAACTGACTGCGCCGCGGGCCGACCGGCCGCTCCAGCCCGCACCTGTTGCTCGAGTGGAAGGGATGTTCCGCTGACTCCGCGCAGCTACGACATGGTATCGACCCGGTCTGCGCAACGGGGGGCCACCCCACCCCCACAGACTTGTGCCAAGGATTTGTGCACTTCGGAGTGTCAGCGTTGATAATGAAAATCCGAGGTTTTAGGTGGGCGTTAATTGCTGGGTCGCGCAATCCGCGTTATCAGCATGTAACAGCGACGCATCGCTCAGCCTGGTGGAGCGGGTCGGGTGTCCCGACAGGGTGGTACTGAATGTTTTAGAACAAGGCGAAATCAATGGTTCTGTAGAAGCACTTTTCGTTCACAACACATGGCAATAAAACAACGCAAATATGTCCACTGTTCAACATATCATTTTGATACAACTAACGTCCCCAACGTTCCGCTCCCCAGTGATAACACCACTGCGCGGTACTCATGCTACTCGACCCCAGGAGCTGAAGCTAAGAGTTTGCATACACAATGAATCTTTAGCACAGTACAGACAATGCACTGGCCATAGCTATTGTACTGTATAAGTTGGGAAGACATGACGATGCTTTCTACGGATTTCATTCAACATTTTGTGTTGACGGTCCTAGTCCCTTTAGAGGCATTGAAACTAATAAAAACATTTCGTTGTTGATTTTTCTGACATCATAGAGCTCATATTACAGACATGAACTTTTCAGCCTCAACAAATCTGGTTGGCTTCAATGCCACCAATTTGCGTGTTGTCTTCGGTCCTAATGCAATGAGCTAAAACGCTGCAGTAATGATAGCACTGCCATGCGGTGCACCTGTCTGACTCGCCGAATTGCCAAAAAAGAAAGAATTGCTAGCAAAAAGATGGCCGCTAGACGACTAAGTTATGTCCTTAAATGCCACCGCTCACACAACTGCATAATATTTTTTTACGTGGGTCTAACCCCCGAGCATTTAGATAGGAAGCATCACATGAAGCGTACGCTTTGGGAGCCTTCGGCGAAGCCCGTCATGTCGCGAAGCTGCGAAATACGCAGTCTAGTCTTAAATTTTCGTCTACATGAAGTGGTCTGGGAGTGGTCGGTCCAAGGAGTGATGGAAACGACTTATGATCTGACAACACAAACTTAAGACAAGATGTTGCAGATGTTGCCGTCCAAGGAGTGATGGAAATGACTTACGATCTGACAACATCAACTTTACACGAGATGTTGCAATAAGATTTTTAGACCTTAACGGCAAAAGTTCTTTTAGGACCCAGGTATCGACATGCCTTCATGACCTAACACGTCATTTGCTAGGCGACCGTAATTTTTACGCGTCCTGAGGTCGATTGATTTTAGATCACACGCCGCCAAAACGGATAAGCGCACTATCTTTCATGTGCCTATGCTCTGTTCATGTTAAGTGACGCTAGATCTTTTTTGTAATTTAAAAGAAGTCACAGCTTATGCACATGTATTTCCAGGCCCGAGTATCCGCGTGCAACGTCCCAAAGCCCTGGCCCGGAACTCACCTGGGCCTCGTACCACACGGTATGACACTGGACTCAAGAACTAATCAAGTCCTCATGCAGGGAGAAGGGCAGGGCTAGGCTGATGTTTTTCCGTACCAAGCCACGGCTCATGGAATTGTGAGCTGTTTGTGAGCCGAGTGCCTTTGGTCGCAACGCTGCAGATGTCATGTACTTTGCGTGAACTGGTCTGGCGATGCTTGGTGCTTCAAAACCGCGTGACGCCTTTTCGACCAAACTGACACTAACGTCAGTTATCACGCATAGTGTTCTGTCACCTGCTGACTTCTTGGTTAAATTGCACTAGAGCGTAGCCATACGATACGTGGTAGTGCCAGACATTCGAGGCCGTACGTGGCGACCGCTGAACAGCGCTGGCTAGTTGACTGGTTGCCGCGTTTGGCCGTGCGGTCATGTCAGGCGCTCGTTGCATGATCACGTTCTAATTGCTTCACTGCTCGGACTGAGTATGTTGGTCCAAGATAAATACATTAATTGTTTCCGCGAATGGCGCTGGCTGTAACACACATCCTCTGGAGCGATAGATCAATGGTCAAGTTATCGTGCAATGTGTGACTGAAATTTGATTTCCATTTTTGTCCAACTTTTCAGAGGCCGAAGGAAAGCGAATCCAGCCGTGTGCTAGGTATTCCTAGGCCGCTTGTGCTATACCACCGGCGCGTCCCTTACTTACGCCAGCGCTTTTCCTTGAAAAGGGCTATTTCACTTCTGGAGTCAATTTCTGAAATCAGAAATCATAGATCTTTGGCTTAAATCATAGTTTTGGGCGTAAAATCGTGTTATCTAGTTTGCAAAGCCATACGAATTACACACACACTACGCTCTTACAAAAATGCACAGCGAATGCACGGCCTAGGACAAAGAAGTGCGTTAACAATATTGCCCGAGTTTCTGAAAGGCAGGCACTGATATACAACGGAGCAGGTGCGATAAAGCCCCAAAGATTTTGGTATTGCAATGAAGCCAAGGATTTGTGTCGTAGATCATGTTACGAACCTTAGGACTGTTGCTTATTGAAATGCAAACTACCGAAGTGGCAACTCTTAACGGCATGCCACGCCTGCGGAGGGCATAACGGAGCATAACACTTCCCAGATCAAGAAATAGTGACCGTTCGGTCATTCGGGCAAGAACACTTGGCAGGGGCACCCCAAGACCAAGAGATGAGGCAAAGCTGCATGTTCAGACACATTTCTTTGCAAAAATATCAAAATGGATCCTACTTGTGTGATTAGCAAAATGCTTGTCATGTATTCTCTGTTTATGTAAGCTAAGCCCCGAAACACTTAACAAATGAGATGTGGGTAATATCATTGCCTGCAGTGCCTGCCTGCCTGTTTTCATCACCCTGAGTGAAAGCAGAATGGTGTGCAATGAATGCTAACAAAATAACATAGCATGCCGAAAGATTTTCCTCTTGAAACGCTTTTAAACTAATACCATACATGCGCACAGCTCTAACATCATAAGGCAGAAGTCAGCCAACATGAATTGAAAAGTAGAAACCAGTTTCCAACTGTCAGCACATCAGGCTGCTAATGTTTAGATCAGTGAATGGGCCAGTTTTGATTGTGCAATGACTGCTCATGTTGCGCTCCCATGTTTCCTCAAAGGGAATGTTTCACATTTGGAGATATCAAAGCAAGCATCAGCTATAATGAAATCAGCTATAACTTATAACTTAGGTATACTTTAAAGTAGAAAATACTGCTACGGACGGCACAATTCTCTGTATAGCAAAGATGCTCCTCAATGTGCCATGGTTTGATTACGTCATCGTACCTTGCACAACATTGGTTGGGAGCCAATTAACGGCCGTTGCATCTGGAAATCGTGCTCATGAACGCGAGATAAACGCCAGACATTAACGCCTCGACAATTATGTTTTTCTTGGCCTTGATTGCCGCATGGCTAATGGAATGGTAGGATTTAAATGACCTATATATAATGGCGTCATGAATGCCAACGTAATTTTGAAATGCTCTTCCTGATATACTTTTCTCCATTTTGAGGGCCTTTAGCTCGGAGTCTATAGGGCCTTGGGTCTTAAGGGCAGAATTGTAAACAGCACCACAAAATTGCAAAATGGCTATTTCAGCTGAAAACCTCACATAAATGTGGAACACTCCCTTTAAGCTCTGAAAGCTGAGGTCCGACTGTCCTACCTTGAATGCTTGGGGTATACATAGTCAGCACATGCGTAATGCACTTTCCATTTACATCTTCTTCTGCTCGACTGCTGTGCAATTTAACACCTCTCCATGAGAACAGCACCCTACGATGCAACAGAACAGTGAAGGAGATGATGAGTGGAAAACATGGGAAAGCTGCTGCCTCTATCAAAGCATCAGTTATTGACAATGCTGTCGCCAAATCATGCCCCACGTTTTGAATGAATCGGCACAAATTCGCTCACAGCTACAACACGCGATACTCCGTTCATTGCGTAGCACACAGAGTTACACACGTAGCGCGTCGACAGCAAAACAAAAGCAAAACAAAATAAAAACAAAAGAAAACAACACAAAAACGCAGCGGTCGACGTCGACGCAACCAAATGGTGTTTATGTTGCAGCTGGAGATCATTTCCCCCAAATCGTCATCTAATGTCGCTGCTTTCATTTCGAACAAAACAAGTGAAAACTTATGTTGTTTTTGCTTTGATCGTTGGCGAGTCAAGAAAAGGTAACACATGTCCAAAACATCAAACTCTTGTTTAGAGCTGTAAGCCTTATGCCTTGTTCGGTGGTCGTACCTCTCCAACGAGATACTCGAATCTACGCCACAGCGAAATACACATTCTAAGACAGAGGTCACGTGACGTGTTTGAAAAACTAGCGTAAGGGGAATGTTTGCATGTGAGATATCAAAGGAAGCATCAAATGTTGGAGGTGAGCTCATGTGCAACTATTGGTATACTTCTAGGTGGAAATGGCTGCTCTAGATAACACAGTTTCTCTACTTAATTTCCTCCTCAATATGCTATTGTTTGATGTAAAATTGCCACCCTAGCACTCACTCGTTTTTGAACCTCCCGAGAGATGGTTGTGACGGTGCTGGAGGTGTTTGTTGAACCAAATATCGTCGTGTGTTGGTGCCCTGGCCTTTTCTTGTGGTGTTCTTACACATCCGTCCGTGTGTTTAAAGGAAGTCGTCTACATTAGTGTGGGGCTTTGAACTGAAATAACCATCTTGAACACAATTCCGTGCAGTTCACTACCCTGTCTTTCACACTAAACTCATCTAGTTTCTGCACTACACGCCCGCAAAGATGTGCAGATTATTTCAATGTCGCCCAGGCATCCATGACACCATGAGAACGTCATTCCAATTTTGTCATTCCATTGGCCATGCGGTGATCGAGACAGTTACGAGCATATTTGTCGAGTCGTCCATATCTGATGCTCTAGGGCACGATTTCCAGATGACAGCCGCTGATTGGCTCTTAACAAATGTTTTGTGAGGTACGTTGACGCAATCAAAGAATGACGCATTGAGGAGCGTATTACTGCGTAGAAACATTGTTATCCAGAGCAGCGTTTCCTACTTAAAACTAAGCCAATTATAAGTGAGCGTATTTCATCAATCTGGTGTTTGCTCCAATACGTTCAGATGCGGAAAATTCGTTTTAAGATGTCTAGTTGCATTCATATGCACGATTGCTGCAGCTATTCTAAAGTTATTCGATTACAAGTCTCATTTACGTATTAAATAGCACCCCACTTCTTATACTATGTAGCACAAAACGTGATTCGAGGTTAAAGGTGCGACCCTCTTTCCTCTTTCTTGCTTGATCCTGCATCTTTGCGACGCTTTACTTGTCCGGAGCAGGCTGCGTGCGCCAGCCACGAGTGGGCCGAGATCCTCAGAAGACCCCATCAGGGCGCCCGGCGCAAACCCCGCTGAGTGGTCCCTGCGTGGGCTAAGGGTCGGCGGTTGGTCCTCTTGTGCATGTAGTCCAGCCCAACCGTTTTCCCTCCTCCTTCCTCCCATAGCCGTGAAATGAAAGTCACTGTTCGGAAAAGGCTGATAAAAGCAAAAACAAAAACAAATCATGGTTGAACTCGCACAGCCTTGTGAGCATGGATTATGGGCCAACTGACGTCCATTATATCTGGAGGTCGTACCGGCGAACGTCAGATATGCACCGCTCAACGGCTAAACGCTTCTTGGCGTTGAACACCGCCTGGCCAATGGAGGGGCAGAATTTGAATGACGTATGTGACGTCATGCATGCTTGAACTGTCCCGAAATAGCCTTCACATCTACACAGACGTGTAGCTCTAACTAGTGGTTTTCAGCTTTTGACCCGAATCCAGGATGCTGTGGGATCCTGCATATTTTCCAAAATTTTGTTGAAAGATCATTTGGGATCCTGGATCTTGTTGGAAACTTTGTCGAAGCGTTCTCTTGGATCTTGGATAACTTCTGAAATTTTGTCAAAAGATCTCCTGGGATCCTGGATCTTTGTTGAAATTTTTACAAGTATCATCTGAAGTCCTGGGGCGCCACGTCACTCTGGTGTAACGGCACGAAACCACCCGTCGATAAACGAGAAAATAAACAACATTTCACCACACAGCGTTTGGCCGCGTTGTGGGCGCAGGTGCACTCCTCAAGCACAACGTGTCACGCTGAAAATACACTTCGTCGTTTCTTGTCACCACCTTTGACCTCGCCTGCACGCGCTGTTTTCTAAAGAAGCGGCATCGTCATTCTGTCAACCAGCTTACCAGCTGTGGCTGCCGGGGGACTTATCCGCACGGACGACAGATGGTCGGTGTTGGTGCCCTCATGTGGGGCCGTCCGGGCGGGTCTGTTCCGGCAGGCACCTGACCTGTCGTGTTACAAGCTCACGCCAGACGTCGGCACATGGATTAGGCGCGGCAGAGGCCGAGCTTGTCTCGAAATTCAATTTGGGGTGATGTGCGACTGACGTAATGGAACCAGGCATGGGTCTGGGTTGAAAAGCTGAGTCCGAGTTTACACCACCGGTAAAGATTTGGTCGCTGGCTGGGCAGATCGCCTTCAAATGCGCTGAAGAAGAGTCCAGCTGTTATTGAATACAATGCGTCAAACATATCAACCCAAATGAAACGTGAAGTAAATATGTGAGTTCACAAAGTCAAGATATGTCCAACTGTTAGTGAATACAATGCATCAAACTTATCAACTCGAATGCAACGTGAAGTAAATATGTGAGTTCACAAATTCAAGATATGAGCTGATTTACCCGCCCAGTCGTAGTAGCTGCTATTTTACTTTTCAGGTAGCCCTCGTCCTACAATCCTTTTTCTAAATGAGAGGCTTCAGATCCCTAAAATCGCAAGAACTAAGTTAGGCAGAACCCCGCGAAGAACGGCGTTGGAACTAAAAAAAAACTGTGTGACGGGCAAAAAGGAGATGTCAAACTGTGTCAGATTTTTGCGTCGCGATGGTGAATGCGACCTTTTATAGGTAAACCAAATCAAAGTGGTCAAGTTGACACTTCATAGGCCCCTCCTGTCGTCTCGATAACTAAGCGCGATACCAGTGCAGAAGACAGTGATGAGGAGCACCTGAAAAACTATTCGATGAGCACTAACTGGCGTCCCCAAATGTGGTCTGTGGTATATCATGCCCGGTCAGAGTGGTAAAGGGGATTCTCGCATTGGCTCGTCCTTCGATATCAGGAACCAAACGAGACACATCATTGGTGAGAAACGGGGCTGGAAAGGTCCTCCAAACATGTGAGAAGTTCACGATTCTAGCAAGCAATATCGATGCTGCATAGATCTCTAAGAGTCCGGAGTACACTGTCCAGGGCCTGTTGTAGGGCTAGCCAACGCAGAGCGTCCGACAAAAAACGCACACACTACCGAGCGAGAACAGTAATAGACGCAAAAAAAAACAACTGGTACATCATGCTTCATCATCCGGGCAGGAACGAAAAAAGAGGCCCGTTAACACCAACCACACCGAAGCACGTTGAAAGCATAACCAGTGTAACTCATTTGCCAATATTTAGGTCAATTTCGACGAAATCAGCACCAAAAGAAACAATGCATAATTATTTTGAGCACTTTTGTTTTGTTTCGGCCGGAAGTTCTGGATCTGTCACTCAAGGCCTGCCTTGGATTTTCCGACTTTCGAAACACGCATAGTGGGTTCATGAGCTTGATCGGTAACGTACCGGCTCAATAATCGAAGGGTTGTGCGTTCGAAGCCGGGGCATTTTGGACCTTTTTCACTAGATCCCTGTGGAACATGCTGATTTTTGCTAACAGTCAATATATGCTCTCAGTGTAATCTAGTGTCCAATGCCTTGAGTCTCTTGCAAAAAAACAAAACATTTATTCAAATTTTGAATCTTTTGACTATGGTAGCATCGGCGCCACATTGCCTTCGGTTCCCAGCCGCCAAATATACAGTACAAAATAAAATTCCGGTCTGCATTGCACATCTAGCGCATTTTGAGTTCCTTACTACAATTTACGTACTGAACTTGGTTTTACCCAGTATGTATTACCCTGCATTAACACCGGTTGTGTTGCGAAAGGATAAGGGAGAGCAGTGATTAAGACAGCAGCTCTCTCTCTCTCTCTCTCTCTCTCTCTCTCTCTCTCTCTCTCTCTCTCTCTCTCTCTCTCTCTCTCTCTCTCTCTCTCTCTCTCTCTCTCTCTCTCTCTCTCTCTCTCTCTCTCTCACCCTCTCTCTCTTTTTCACCACGCCAGGCCTGACATGACCTCACCCTCCTGCACTGGCCAATGGAAGCAGGGGCCCACATTCCAATGACGTTTCGTACAGGTGGTGTCCCGGAGTCCTGATTGTGCCGTGTTCTGTTACAACTGCGCCACATGCGAGACCACCCACCTCTCCAAGGTGCGTTATCACGCAGGGAATGTTAACACGCGCTCCGACGGGGTCAATTTACCTCGGCCCGAATGTTTTTCGGGAATGGTTCCGGAACGTCGCAGTGCAGCCGCACCAAATTTTGCATGGCTGTAGAAAATCAAAGAGCGGATCATATGACATCACAAATTTAGATGTACTTCGTAAGGTCGCTGACCTACGGCAGGCCCAAGTCAGGTCATGAATTCAGCGAACTAAATTTCCTCGGAATCGTTCAATGTCACACAACAACGGGGTGCTAAACAAGGCCACACATCTCTGAGATACTTTTTTAGGCAACGCAATTGAATGAATAAAAACCATTGACCTAGGGTCAGGTATGAAGGTCAGGCCAAGGTCAAAACAACCTGCTTTGTCACTCTAAAGCTTACTGTCAGGGGTGCTTTCTCGTGTTAATTTCGAATTTGTTGATAACAAGAACCGCACTATACACCTTTCCTGGACTTCTCGAGGTCAGAATAGACCACTGGCCTGAAATGTGCTCGGGTCAATATTTTGGCTTTAGGAACCAACTGCCTAGCGTAATCTTTCTCACTTATTGAAATGCCAAGCTCAAATCAGCCTCGTACGATTTTGATCCCTATGACCCTCGAAAGGATAATTAAGGTCACTGACCGTAACTGAGCGTGTGAGCTTTGGCTTAGATCAGGTATCTAGGTTCTGAGAGCACTTTGAAGGCCGGCTTGGTTTTGACGTTCGACCCAAAGGTAATCTTTGACCCAAAGCAGTTCACATACGAGTCAACACGCCCCTAAATTTGGTGCATCTAGCTCTCTTAGTTCCTGAGATCTCAGAAAGCACAAATTGACTCCCCCCACCCGAACAAAGGGTATCCAACCGGCCACCCGAGCGCGTGTTAACAGGTGAACGCCTATGCTTCATATCACTTACCCACCTGCTCAAGTTTCTCAACCTCAGAACGCATTACGTTACACCAAACCACACAACTTGAGGCGACACATCTGACAGAGCAAGAAATAAATTCATAGGTCAATTCTAGTATGTCCAAAAAAGGTGTCGACAAGTAGTGCCCGATACAAAGGACATGCAGGTTCTCCGGCATTTAACTCCCGACAAGCTGATAATCAGCGCGGGACCGGTGGTTACCTGGACAAGCTGGTAACCAGCGCTGGACCGGTGGTTACCTGGACAAGCTGGTAACCAGCGCGGGACCGGTGGTTACCTGGACAAGCTGGTAATCAGCGCGGGACCGGTGGTTACCTGGACAAGCTGGTAACCAGCGCGGGACCGGTGGTTACCTGGACAAGCTGGTAACCAGCGCGGGACCGGTGGTTACCTGGACAAGCTGGTAACCAGCGCGGGACCGGTGGTTACCTGGACAAGCTGGTAACCAGCGCGGGCCGGTGGTTACCTGGACAAGCTGGTAACCAGCGCGGGACCGGTGGTTACCTGGACAAGCTGGTAACCAGCGCGGGACCGGTGGTTACCTGGACAAGCTGGTAACCAGCGCGGGACCGGTGGTTACCTGGACAAGCTGGTAGCCAGCTCGGGAGCGGCGGACTTTATCGTCCCTAAACCACTGCTTCGTTCGCTGGGCCATAACGTGCCGCCGCCCCTCATGTCTCGCCAGTGACCTGCCCCGTTGCCAGAAGACCATCCTCGCCCAAGCAGCTTTCGATCCTGCGCTCGGCATGGATGGCCAGGCGGTGCTCCCGCCTGTGGCCTACACCATGGCGACATCGGCCCCAGGATATAGATGTTAAAAACCAGACACCATTTGTGCCACGTTGTATTGGAGGCCCTGCACCCACTGCCTCCTCGTCCACTTGGTGGATAATCGTCATTGGCAGGCATCCATATAGCGATCTCACCCAAGGTAGCGCCGCAAGCCTGTGTGCCGAAAGCTAACACCACTGTCCGCCTCCCGACAAAGACGGACGTCCACCGTGATCCAAAACGGAGGATTCACCATGTGCTCCCTTTCGGGCGCTTCCATGAATTGCCTCCACAGCCGGAAAAAGAGAAGATGGTCTGACTGACTTTCATCCCTGCGCCCAGAGTGATGGAGTCGCCGAGAAAACAGGTGATGATGCAGTCACCGAGGAACAGGTGATGATGAAGTGGCCGAGGAACAGGTGATAATGGAGTGGCCGAGGAACAGGTGAGCATTTGATCCAATCCGTGGAGTGCTCTATTGCAAAGCCGATTCACAAGCGTCAATCCATCCCGCGCATTTGTTCCGGTGGGAATATATGAATGAACTCGTATGCTGACTTTACAATGACACTTAACCTCAGAAATAAGGAAGAGAGTGATACCCCAGCCGGGTATTTGTGGTGACCCTAACCAAGATTAAAGGCTTACGACCGTGGATTGAAAGTAAGGACGTGCCGCATGTCTGGCTGATTTTCTCATGAATCGGGTTGGACTTTGGCACCAAAACGAATCCATGTCATCCAGTGGAACACCTGCTCATGGATCGTGTTTGACATATATATGAGGTATACCCTCTAAATGTATATCTGTTTAGGATTGCCGGCGACCCTATGTAGCAGGTTGCTTTACACGCGAATGAGCACATCAGCGAGAGATAAATTTAGACTACGGCTCAAAAGTGCGTAAGTTTGGGTGCCGATAACACTCGCCAGATCACGGAAATCTGCATCCACGTGTGGGTCTTCGTTCTCAGATTCTATGCGTGATCGTGGCGCTGGTGGCGCTGAAGCTGCTTTTTGTTCCCGCAGAGGCAAAAATGTCTGACCTCGCTACGTTGTCGGCTAATGACAACTGCCAATCGCTCGCCCGGTCCGCCGCTCAATCATTCGTGTTTATTCAGCCGGTGCCGGCGCTTGGCACGCGCCTCTGCCACGCATCGCCGCGCTAACGGGCCGTCACCTGGGCAAACCGATCGAGCTCGCTAATGGAGTGACGTCTCTGCCTCCCCCAGCCGGGGAGGGGGGCGACACAAGCCGCGTGGCGGTCCGCGGCGTCATCCATCATCATCTCGTCGCAGCAGACGGGCTTAAAGAGGATTTCGTGTCGGCGACTCTTGCCGCCGGGCCGAAGCCGGGCTGCAGGCCGACACAGGCGAATATTAGGCTCCCTCCGCCATTCAGACCCGATTTGATCCTGATAAAACGCCTGCCCCAGACCGAGATGAGAAATCCTTGTGCCTTAACTGATAAGGATGGTGCTTTTCCAGCTTGGCTCGGTGTGTGAAGCAGCAGTGACAGTGGTCGGGGATACAATGGGCACAGTAGCCTTGGCCTACCTACGGGGGTACCGTGGTCTTGGTCTACCATTGATGATTCTCCCGTACTTTAGGGTGCACTGTCTGTTGCCATTTCCCCACACTTGCAGATATCGCAAATAGATTCCGCAGGAGTGGGTTCTCATCAAGACGGTTTGCGTCCAGGGATGCGAAGTTCACTAGATCTGGCAGTCTACCGGACAATAAAACAACATCTTCTTGCAGATTATGGTCAATTATGCGATTTCATTTTTTCCCTTGGAAAAATGCCGGCGCCTGACCATGTAGACTTGGCATCAACCACCTCCGGAGATCACGGATGGGGTCCCCACTCTTCCTGACCGGCTTAGCGTATCAGCGACGTCCCTCGTGCAATGATAAAATTGAAATCTTACATATTCGTTGCTAGAGGATTTCGCGCGTTGAAGTTTCAGGACCCGGTCTGGTTCAGTCCGGCTAGTTCAGGTAAAATCTGTACACCAATCCTCTTTCCCAGGTTTGTCAATCCGATGCGATCCGTTCCGACATACCACACAAATTTACGAAACGGAGCCTTGCCAGTCTGCTCCCACATTACGACTATTTTAAAATTTGAAAAACGTATTGGTTAGATATCTTAAAGCTCACCTATTTATTTATTTCCATTGGAAACATATGCGATGAGCTTCCATAAACCAGAAGGTGATAAGATATATAGACAGCGTGTGGTTTGTTGGGAATCCGATTTTGCGTTGACATCAGGGGAACTAGGCTCATCATTTAGTAATGTATCATATTTTTTTGACCGATGATCCACAAGTACTGCATCACAGGGAGCAAATCACTGTTGGTTAAGATAACCTGAAGGCGTGAGCGCATTATCTAAGATTTTCAGACTCCAGGTTATGTGCAACAAATCTACACATGCCATTGGTAGTTTCCACAGTACCCGGTTTACAAACGCAAGACGACACTAATCTAGTATGCATTCCGAATGAATAAAACGACCATCTCACCTGATGCCCGATACTTCATGTGTGTATCCGTTCTCTGACACACTAACTGGTAAACCAACCTCAAACATGACCATCACTTCCTGCTAGACTGCAAGGCTGCTAGAGAAGGCTACACAGACGTGACGTTACCATGAGACTAAAGTTTGGTAATCCGCAGTACCATGGTTTTTGGTCGATGCTACGAAAATGTTGGTACATACTAGCCACATGATTAAAAACAGTGATTCCGCTATTGAACTGGATGGGAACCCTGTTCTGCATCTTCTTTTTAGTGTTATGTGAAAATATATAACAATTTTGCGTTTCAAGCATTTTAAAGACAAATCAATGCATTTTTAAAGACAAATCAAAGCATCTGATTCCAAAAAATAAATCCTGTCAAACCACTTTTCTAGCTGTGCATGAAAATGAATATCATATGTAATACTTACCTTAAACCAGATGTCGGGCAGTGATTGCGCATATATTTTTGCACTGCAGTGCCTATATAGAGTGAAATGTGAAAAATAGGTAATGTGAGGAAGGCAGGCGCCAAGGGTTTCGCTCTTGCTGTGCTATGATCTTCCTAGGTGTTGGTTAACTTGCAGATCTATAATGTTGAATGGGTTAGATAAAAATGGTGCGCAGAGAGTAATACTCCAACCACCCCAAAATATCTCTATTAGACTACTTCGGGCTGAGATGTGGGCCTCGACTCTTTGGCCGCCAGAAATTACAAAACTTGCTAGAAATCGGCCCATTTTACAAGAAGATTATGTTATTTGAATTGAAATGGCGCGCGCTGTATTTAAGCCCCCGGGGTTCACCACTCACTACCCCCATAAGAGTCGGCCAATTCTGCATCCACCATGACAACGCTCTCCCTAAGGCTACAGGATGTGCATTCCGTCTTCTCAATGCACGTCTTAGAATGCTGCGACCCCATCTGGATCGCCGTATCTCATTTCCACCATATGTTGTTGCTGTTGCTGCATGCTATTCTCTTTTATACGGACTGTTTCTAAGCACACCGGTTAGAGTTCCTCGGGATAAATCACTGGTGAACGGGTAACGCCATCTGTCTGTCGGGGGCAGGCTGGAAGGGCATTTTAGCAATAATGTTGTGGCTCTGTTGCAAGCCAACGCCACCTCCCAGCTGAAAATGTTTCATTGAATGTGCTAGGTAAAAAACTAGGCTTTTGAACATATTTATACTTAAACCAGCCCGCAAAGAACAGCGTTTTCACACCGCCATAGCGTTGCCAAATGACTAAGTCTCATGATGACGTCACATCATCGCTTCCCAGAATGCAGTAGTGCGGGGGATTGCTAGACTACCGGCTGCCTCAAAATTATAGTTCACGTACAACTGCGGGACATGCACTCTCATCCAGCAAAATGAAAAAAGTTGCGTCATTTTTGGACCAGACTGCAAAAGAAGGCCAGATGACCCCAGAAGCCCTTCTACTCATGCTGGAAAAATTATTTTTAGTTACAATCGCGCATTGTTCAGCTACACTGAGTTGCATTTACACACTTAAAAACTAATTTTTCAGACAAATATTGAAAATGTGCGCTACTTCGTACCCGTTGTTTGTGCTCAACAAGCAAAGATAGGTACCGTAGGAACTTTTTCGATGGCGCAACGTTTTGGTCATACCATGTAAAGCGTCGTCCGCCGCGAGTGCCTCAAATATAAACAAAGAAACCACCCATATTCACAAAACGTGGTGCAAGAGCCAGGTGCGTTTCGTCCGTCATCCGATATGTCATGGCCGCTGGCGCTTTGGCATGTCATGTATGTGCTAGCCACGTGCCAAGGGTTCTGGTGATAACCCATGCCACTTCATATCTAATCAAATCTTCATTTGAAGCATGAATGGATGGTCCGTGAAGGCAAGTTCACCCACGTTGATTTCCGCGGCCCTTTGCGTTAATTGTCTGAGATCTTCTAAATCATTACAAGAGAATCGGATCCATGCAAATGCATTGTTGGCTTCCAGTAGAATCGTTAAGACACAAATCGAGAAACACCTGCCTAACGCTACTTCTTTCTAGATGCAGAGTACGTAACTCACATGAAGCAGCTGACAGCTATGTGAGACAGCTACCTTTGGCTCCTGATTGCGTACAGTACAGCATGATCACGCTTTGAAGTACATACCTGGGGCGGGGAAATAAGGGCGAGGAACAGTCTTCGTTCTGGCGGACACCTAGAGATGGATCAGTTAACGCAGCATACTTAATTTGAAGCTGGTGTTAGGATCATAAATTTGGCTGACTGGTTAAACAAACAGAAACTTAAGTGCTGCGGTTAAGTTTATCTTTTAAGTTTTCTCACACATGAACTTGAATTTCAAAATCATCTGGTGTGTTTCTACAAGCAAACTTCACTCCAGCCCAGTTTTTCAACTCTAAAATTCAATGCCACCCATCAGGTTTACATGGCATTGCCGACAAGACCAGGAGGAATGGAAATTGTTATCCTAGACAAGGTTAGCAGATCATGAGTCAGTTAGGCTACCGTGACAGGAACGAGACTCTAGCTTTCCATCACAGAATATATCAGTGCAACTCTTTCATATCGAGTTGGCCATATGATCTGTTCATCAGAAATTGTTTTGTGGAATTTGTGACTGAGTCACGTACTATGTAGTTTGATTGTGCATTGCTTGGAATTGAAAGTACTGTATTTTATTGCCTCAAAGGTTCTTTTGAGTTGCTGTCTCCATTGAGAATATCAGGAATCAGGAAGTGACAAGTTACGTTTGACTGTTTTCCAATCCGTTGATTCCGTGTGAGCCGTTCAATTTAAATTGCGGTCCAGTCCCAATCCATGTGTTGGAAACTTCCCATCCGGACCAATCCGGCCCGCGGATGGATCAACAACCCACGGATGGATCCAAACTGCAAAGTGCCCTAATCGCCGTACCGTTTGGTCGTGATAGCGTCTGTTTGCATGCCCCACATAAAGCGAGGCGCTTATTGCCGAGTAAACCCGGAATATTCGGAACAGGTCTTTATGCGGCGCAGCGCTGCGGGACGACCGCTGAGGGCACGGGTGGACCGTCGTTGGTCAGTTGCCAGATGACCTTTCCATGTAGTCGGGCCGAACAATGCGCCTGGTAACGGCTACGTAGAGACACATTACAGCCTGCCCTGGGACCCTTAACCAATGCCAACGGACAGCAAAACCAAGCACCTTTGGCTGATGTGGCGGCCTGAAGGAGAACGCGGGTCGAACGAAAATTGCCATAAAAATACCCATTTGAAGTGTTTTTTTCGTCCGTGCCGAAAACCCTATCAGGGATAATATCCGAACATAATAGAGCGAGGAATGGACACGCTTGCCTCGAACGTGTCCTAATACACGCCCATGCAGAGGTTGCAGCTTGCGGGCAAATAGCAAAGAAAGGAAAATTGCAATAATGAGCTGCCCAAATGCTTTGAAATTACGGAGAAACGAGCACCTCAAACACGTGACTGTAAGCAAACGAATTAAAACAACCACCCGGCGGCGTGGGCAGCTGTTCGGCGCAATAGCACACGAGAGCGTGTGATGTTGGCCGAGTGGGCCGGTAATCGCTGCAAAAACGGGATTAGGTTTGAGCGAGCGTGCCGCGGGTGTTCCGATAATCGAATCAGGTGGTAGCGGCTTTTTCCAGCCCCATCGTCTATTTCCGAAACGTGACTGATCGCTGTTAACGAGGGGCACCCTCCGCCTCGCCCCGGGTGCGCTGGGTCCGTGGCCTCCGCAGGCAACTCGATTGGTCAAGAGCTGCAATCGACCATCTCCCGCCGAGGGCGCCCCCCGATACTCGCGAGTAGAGGAGGTCCCCCACGCAACAGAGCCCTTCTACACCATATTGGTGACGCAGACATTTTCAGCGAGTCCTCCCGCAAGCTCCGTGACACCCACACCCTTTTGAGAACAGGCTTGCAGGATCCGAGCGCCGACGAAACGCCATCGAGGGCGCAGAACGGTGAAACTTAAGTGATACCATATGCTGCCAAGCATATGGCATCACATATCTATGGCATCTGTCACTTATGCTGTTACGTGATGCCATCCCGAAACGCCACACATGGCATAACGACCATCCACAGCACGATGAACATCAAGTGCGACCAGGATAATCTAATCTAATAATCTTGTTACACGGGTGCGACGTGGATAGTGTCGCAGGTGGTAAACATTGAGTGCGGCCAGCGTTCCTGCGCTCATGAGTTCGGCGCTTGTGTATGCTAATGATTGAAAGTACTCGTCGATGTTTGTCCCACTTTGGTGGCGCTTGTGTGGCTTTGTCCTCATTGATGATTGTGATGTACGCTATCGTTGTGTAAATGCAGCATGAGTTGTCTTATGACATTCATTTGACCGTTTTGACCTCCGCAGCACACCACCCATGAGGGTTATAAGGCTGAGCAGGGAACATGCATGCGTGGTATGGTGCCACTAGTCCTCTTTAGCACCATAGTGCTTAGTACTAGCGTTTTAGTGCCATAGCAGCGAGGAGCAAGGTGTCCAGGCAAAAAGAAGACACTCAGTTTGCCAAATGTTTATTTTTGGCATCTGCCATATGCTTGGGATAATGGCGGCATGCAAATTGTCGACAAGCCAAAAGTCGAGTTGGCAAAATAGTGCACTGCAAAATGGCGGCATGGAATAAGGGCAACTTGACGGAATGGCAAACTGCCAAATAGCAAACCGCGACGCACAAATAGCGACACACCAAAAAGTCGATGTGCCGAAATGGCGAACGGCTAAATGGTAAACTGCAAAATGGCGACACAAAAATATCGACTTGTTAAATTGGCAAATGCTTAAATATCGGGGAATTGCTTAAGGATCATGTCTAGACAAGGGGCGACAAGGAAAGAGATGTCATGCTAAGGCAACGAAAAGCAAATTAAAAAATGACATGAAAAATCACAAATCTGTTGGTAACAGCAAAAGCACGAGGCTCGCTGAGGCTTCCTGTGGATGATGCAAAGTGTTGTAATATCCTGCAGATGATGAGCCTGGGTAAACATTGCCACAGAAACACGTTAGAAATAAAGCCAGCAAAGTGGCACCAAAACGTCGCGTAGAAGGCAAGTCGCCTTGCATCACTGGTAGTAGTTACTGCCCATGCACTCATTGACAACAAAGCTAGATTATCTTATAGCTGAATTAAGTTGCAGGCATTCAACTTGACATCTTTGCATGGTTCATCTCGTCTAAAAATCCCGTAGAGAATATAGGAGAGAGCCGAGCTCATAATATCAACATAATCCTCGCATGATAATGAAGTGACTAGGATGGGGATATAGATACGTTTTGCTAGAAGCATGCAGCCAAAATGTACACCCATCTCCCCATTCTTCTGGTAATTCTACAAGGATTAAGGCTATTACTATTGTTACATATGCATGATGTTCTTTGCAATGCACTTCACAACTTACTGAATGTAACTACATTGAAATCAAAGGTCTCATAATGCCTTCAAGTTGCTATCATCCGCGCTCAAAAAATGAACTTCATCGACATTGCATTGTTAGCCCGCTGCCACGCCACGTGCATCACTTTATGTGATCTTAAGTTCTTCCGGGAAGAAATAAAGCACTTTATTATCGTTATAGTACAGACGGATGAATAAAGATACTTCTAGCACCCCTGAATATCTATTGCACTGATCGAGAAAACCGATAAACTGGCATTACGGTGTGATCTTTATAATGCATACACCCTGGTCAAAATCCACCCAGCTCTGCTTGGGATTACTGCTGCCACGTTTTAATATTAAAAATGAAAACATGAATCAAGGGGCTACAATTGAGAGAAGACAGAAGAAATAGACTTATTCCTGGTAGAAAAAACTCGTAGACTCTTCTATTCGTTTGGATAAAGGCATGTTGCCGAAATACCAACACATTTATATCCACTCTCCTGGTTATTCGACGAGGAATAATGCTGATACTGCAGTCCTTTCTAGGTGGATAACGCTCACCGTAAATGCACTTCAAGGAAATGTTCCACCTTTACACGGGGTTTTGAATTAAAATAGCTATCTTGAGGACCCTTTGATGCATCTCAAGGCCACGCCCTTTTTGAGACCCAAAGCCGTCTGGTTCCCGAGTTGTACGCCCGCAAAAGTGCAAAAAGGTTTATTTGGAGCCTATTTCAAAGTTGCATCGGCATTAATGACATATTAGAAACGTCATGTAATCGCGGTCATACTACAAGCTGTTTTCTAGTTATGATCAAAACAGCATGGCCGCTGATACATTTGCAAGAGCGATGTTGCGGCACGTATGGTACAATTTGCGGAAGGTGCTGGCTGTTAGTAAAGATTTCGCTACTGAATGCGTGTCGCGAACGCAAGCCTTAGCATTTTCGGGTTGTGCGGCACTTGTCGCGAATGGGGTATTTTTCCTTACTTATAGACCATAGGTCAATGTTATAAGAAGAAAACGCCACTGCCTGCAAAAAAAAAATGAACAGCACCATAAAAAGAACGTCACTCTCACAAATGTTATAAAAAAGAAGACGCGACGGCATATCTGTTTTTTTTTCTCCTGCTGGCGTTTTTTCTTCTACTGCCGTATTTCTTACATCCAGCTCGGCTGGTGCCTTGTGTATCGGAGCAAAGCACCTTGCAGGGGTTTATGGGTTAGGAAGGCATTGTAAAATTAGGGTCATATTACGATAAGCTTAGCTATATATTTTCCTAAATATTTAACACACATTGTAGGACAAATTTAAATCTTGAACAAAAAATTGTGTCCTGAAAGGATAGCCTCTCGAGTTGCCTTACCGTGAACCCCCGTTGGGACCTTGTTTGGAAGAAAGCTGAAGGTGAAATGCGGTGCTATAACCGAAAACCTGAGCGAAAATTGCGAGAAACCTGCAATTTGATAGTCTCGCGGGTTGTACAAGTGTGTGGCCACACTTGTTTGACAAAAGAGTGGGAATCAGGCGCTTGAAATGGGTGTGATCACTGGTGGTGCGTACCAGTGGCTTGTATTGATGATATTATGGGGAGTGTGCGTGCGAGGTTTGCACTTCTAAGAGAAAACACTGTTTTGGTATTCTTTAAATCTAACGACTCCCAATAAAATGTGATGTATTGATACCTGCCTCTATCTCTAGACCCGTATGACAAGGTATTACAAGGACAACATGACAAGGTGTTGATGTCGGCAAAGTAAAAAAACACTAGCAACCGTGCTGGAGGGGTGTTCAAGGGCAATTTCCTACTTCATTTTGGTCTTGCCAACATTTTGAACCTATTGAGGTATCACAGCATGCAGTTATCCATTGCATGCAATTATATTAACAATTTATTTATGCAGTAGGGACGGGTCAACACAGCTCATTAATACACATGCTTGGTATGCGCTCTCATGATCAGCTTTGCCAAATTGTCTGTCACTAAGAATTCTGGAAATATAGTGCTGTATTATAATGGATGCACACATGACTGACAAATTTTGAAAGGAGGCAAGCATTGCTTGCGAGTCATTATTGTCATAATCACTGCAAGTGGTGTGAGATGCTGGGTGCTGCGAAAGGTGGAGAAGTATTGCTGTTGGTTTATTGGATAGCACTTATACAATGTAATTATACATGTGTCTAAAATACGCATGTGTTATTACTTGTGACAACGATATTTTTGAGAGACGCAGCCTGACAGCCGAGCATGTTGCATGTCTGTGGAAGCAGAAGACGTATCTGCATCTTTATCACCTATGTTTTGTGGATTCCCAAAACAGGCTGAGTAGGTGATGTCACTTCTTGGTTGTGTGCTTTGCTGAAAGTGATCTGTATATTGCATGATGTGCTTTTGGTCAGTCATAGGTCAGATGCGGAGTAATATAAGAATGCATGGTTGGCCCATCTTTTCATGGCGAAATTTATTATGCAAGTAGCAGGTATTGCGGTGCAAAAACCGTGTCATTGTTCGTCATGCCATGCCACCGTACAGCACTGGGGTAGCGTCACGATGACACTGTCGACCTGTGCCGGTATGACACTGTCGACCTGTGCCGGTATACAACTAGAAAACAGCTTGTAGTATGACCGCGATTGCATGACGTTTCTAATACGTCATTAATGCCGATGCAACTTTGAAATAGGCTCCAAATAAACCTATTTGCACTTTTGCGGGCGTACAACTCAGGAACCAGACGGCTTTGGGTCTCAAAAAGGGCATGGCCTTGAGATGCATCAAAGAGGCCTCAAGATAGCTATTTTAATTCAAAACCCCGTGCAAAGGTGCAACATTTCCTTTAAGCGCATTTACATTAAGTACATTGGTTGACTACTCTGTGTCAAGCCTATGAGATAACAGCTTACAATTTATGAATGACGTAAAAACTGATTTAACAAAGCCGAAAGACTACCACCAGCGAGAATGCTGTTGCACCACAGTGGTTAAATCAGGTTTAACTAGCAATTGTATGAATAATCCCAAGCAATAAAATATTCTTGGAGCTCAACCTTACCATCTTTATCATAGAAATAACAATGCTGTGGCAATCAATTCAGATAAATATTACGGATTTCTTATTTTCTGCATGCAACTGCACTTCCAGTCACAAATGATAACGGAAGTAACTACCGTGCGCATACAATGATATCAATGTCAGTACTGCAGACAAGCATAAGTCGAAAATACAGTATTGACATTCTCAACAGTCCTGGACAGGTTTCGGTAAGTCATTAATGACGCTATATGACAGTCTTCACAGCATACCGTGCTTTGATACCAATAACCTGCCCTAAAAGCTGGCAGTCGCCACGTGGCGTATGTCAAACAGCCCACCAGAGCTTCTGTTACGACCCGTACCAAGACAAAAGATCCACAAACAAGCCGTTCACTAATCCATCTCCCAACACAGCGCCCGCGACGAGAACGGCCAGGTAGCGTCAGCTTTTGTACGTTTCGAGGCGTTCTTTAAGTCTGGCTGTCAGACAGTGCCAAGTACTGCTGTCGTCACAAAAAAACACTCCATAACGCCATCAATGACGTAGCAAGGCGCGCTTAAAAAAAAAACTTCGAAATTTTGCTATTTAAGGTCGTTTTTGAACCTTGAAAGCTTGCCAATAATTACAAGTAAGCTTTCCCATCATATCTGATGCTTGTCTCAATATCTTCAAATGTGGGAAATTCCGTTTCATCGGTCCTGTTTACGCACAAAGAGGTCGTGCTGC
>NW_023596225.1:21425553-21443062 GCF_011947565.3 Pollicipes pollicipes
AAGTTAGGTGCACTGGTCCACTCTCTACGTCTCTCCTTCAGAGCAACAATTATTTCAAATATCCCGTCGTACCGAAGTTTCCGTTCACATGCCTGTGATAGATGCAGTTTTTAGTTCACTAGCATAAAGTGCATAATGAAAAGTTTACGCCTTCTTCGTTTAAAAGTTTGCTCCCATTCACACAGTGCGAAGTTCTCTCCTTTGCCACTGCCTTTCAAAACAGGTACGGGTTGTCACATCTGTGCCAAAAGCTTATCGGGAAAGCAAAGTTCTTGAAAAACATCAAGAACTTGAATGGCTGTTCTAGTTTGGGTAAAATCATGTAGCGGACGAAGTCTTCTTGGTGAAATGTATGGCGACAACCTCACAGAGAACGTGGCTCCTGAAAATCCGGACACGTCCTAAGGTGCCTTGGGTAGCCTTTTGCTTTTTATCCAAAACATATGTTGCATGTTTAGACATCTACCAGCTGACTAGCAAAGTGCATTCTATTCATTTATCTGATTTAGGTATTCCTACCATTGTTTTCAGTTATCCATTTTCTGGGCAGTAAAACGAATGCCCTCGGAATTTTTGACGATTTTTCCGAAACGGCTTGAAGAAGTTTGTCGTAACTTTCTGACCCATCCTAAATGTTGTTTGATTCATTATGCCGAAATTTCTTGAGCAAGGCAGGCGCAGGGGTGGTTTCGGGGATTGGCATTGGGAGGATCCTGCAGTGAACATGGAGGGATTGGCATTGGGAGGATCCTGCAGTGAACATGGCGGCCGTGGCAAGATGACGATTATTATACAAGACTGGATTATACACATATACGGATGCGCACTGATTTGTGCCTACAGGAGCAACTAACGTTTCCAGCGGATAAGACATCCGCGGAATTATTACGGCCATTGTAAAATAGTTAAGCTGCCTGGTTAGAGGCAGTACCAGGGTTTGAAACGGAAGCATGAAATGAAAAAAGTGAAATGAGCCGTGAAATGGTTGGCCTAACCGGTAACCACAAGTGGCCACATCGGCACCAAGCCGCGAATGCATTTTGCATGATTGACAAATACTGAATGCCGATGTCATAGATAGATGGCTACACAGATAGACGACTAGATAGCTGCATACATAATATTTATATATACAATATGCATACAGATAGACATGTACATAGATATAAGGATAAAAATATAGAACATTCGATAGCTAGATAGCTAGATAAACAGCCAGACATGTAGATAGATCTAGATCTCCTAGGTGCCTGCTTTCGAATTCGCCAGTACTTGCGCCGCTCCTTTTCAGCACATACCGGGATATCTTCACATCTGACACGCGACCCTGAGCAGCACCGGCCAATGCATTGACAATGGTGTATCCATATGGAATGGCGTATTAATGTCATAACACTGCGTGTCAAAGGTTGACAAAACCTTCTCCCAGGCCACGTCATCTGTTCAACGTTCAGTTTGGTTGGTTGTTTCACTTGGTTGCAGCACGTAGTTGATACACCAATGCCCATTTCCTCGTGTTTGTTAACATTTGCCATACATTCACACGAGGTATGGACAACCGTTTATTCAATAGTGATAATATATATATATATATATATATATATATATATATATATATATATATATATATATGCATATGCGGCTGTGTGTGAGCCTAGATGTGTGCGCGTGTGTGTGCGCGCGCTTGCGTGCGTGCGTGTGTTTTGCCAGTTTCATAAGCTTTCTGCCCGAAGGATATTCCCGAACTTTTGTTTTGACTGACAAAAACCGAACCTGGTGTGATCGGTATTAGGCTATCAAACTCGGGAGTCCGCCTTCCAACAGCAGCCCACCGGTCGCTGTCGTCCCGGGGTGCCAGCCCGCCAACAGGCGCCCCCGCCGTTCATGGCCCGGTCGTCTCGCGCCCGGCGGTAATCCTCCGTTATTGGGATTCATCGCGGAGCGCGCAGTGTTTTAGTAGTCATATTTCTTGCCGTTATGGGGCGCCAGTATTTTACACGGCCCCGATTAATTCTCGGCAGAGCATGAGGGCCCGGCTAGTGAGACGCGACCGCCGCATAAATCGGCGGCGAATGCCCGCCCCGGGCGTATCGCCGCCGGCCACTGCGAGAAGAACTCCGCGCCCCTCCCCGACGCCGGCACCGACTCGGCGAGTGACGGCCGCACGTGTCAACACCCGCCGGCGAGTGGGCCATTGTCGGATGCTGTGTGGGGGACGCTGTCTCGCGTGCGAACCAAGGAGTGGCCGTGATTCTCAGTGGGCGTGTTGCTAAAGGAACCGCGGCACCATTGTGGAACACAGAGGCGCTCCGGAACTGCCTGCGGCCGCTCTCAGACTGTTTACTGCGGCTCTCACAGCTCGCAGAAAATGTAAGAAATAAGGTTCACCACCCTTGGTTTTTCAATTTGGTCCACACGCCACAGCACTAGAGATTTTTTACATCATCACGACAAACACATCCACTCAGGTCAACGTTATAGGCATTCACAGGTAAGATTTTCGTGCCCGTACCCGCTCTCTCCACCTGCACAGTCATACAGTTGCTCAGTCACTGCTTATTGGCTCAATCCATCCGCTAGAATCATTGTTCTCTTGACCCCCAGTAAAGGGTCTCCCTCGGAAGTCCTCTCAACTCCTTAAGCCAGGGGTTTAAGGCGGGTACCTTTACACATCCGTTTGACATATTTAGGCGCAGTCTCAAGCCCAGCTGTCAATGAAATACGTCTATCCTACTTTGTCCTGAACTATCCTCACACCTATTTTTTTTACCACTAAGCGATTCACGTGTTGTACACGCACTCGTTACAGCTCATCACCATTGATCTCAAAATGGTGTGTGTGGCCGTACAGCACTCAGTCCTCTAAAGTCAAACAAGAGGTCAATGCTCAAGTTCACTTGCCCCCTGGTTGCTAGGCAGGATTGTCGGGCTTTAGTTTCACTGAAGGATTGAGGCGGTGTATTGGTATTCCGTATGGAATGATTGTTCGATTTATTGCCCTCGTTTGATGTTAATGTATGTTAACTGCACATGCTAACAAAGTGGCCGATGCCCGGTATTCCGGGAGGGGACTTCGACCACTCGCGATGACTCATGAAGTCCAACACACTATTCCCGTTTTATGTTAATCTTGATTTGACAAATAAATATAACCCCCTATGTAACTTTCGGAGGACGGTTTAATGTAGACCTTACTTTTAGGGTACATATTTATCAGGTAATCTTAGGTCTACAGCTACGTGCAAGCGAACGCCTGCAGCAGCTCTGAAAGGGTTCGTCCTGAACAGTCTCCAAATTCATTGTGCGAGGACAGATATTTTAATGATAAGATCCTGGTAGAAAAGAAACAAGAACATTTGGCCATGAACTCATGCCAATGTCTGCGACCCTTTATGAATCTTGTCCTGCATGCAAAAAATATGCTAAAACGGCCGCCCTTGCTGCATCATCCTAGACGATCTGCAAAAATTTCGACACCAGGGTTAGCGTGAACGTTCGCAGTCCTTCGTCCGCAGAACTGTCTGTCTGGCGGACTGTGAGCCGTTTGGGGTGAATGTCACGTAACGTAACTAACGATGCATTGAAAAGCTGGCGCCTGCATGTTAACACGCCACAGACGAAGTCGGCTGTCAGACTTGGAAGCACTGGGCTGATCGCGAGACGACGGTGTGGTGGTGGGGGAGGCGTAGCCATCCAACGCCGACGGCTCGTGCCTGGCAAGCCTGCCACCCTTGCTGAACCCCAGGCGAGTGTCACTCGAACGTTCCGGCAAGGGCAATCGGTGAACCGGACAAAGGTAAGCTTCAGCTGCCCGGATTGCGCACTGAAGCGGCAGAGCGTGATTTTGGTTCCCGCGCTGTCAGCATGTGGAACAGTCTGCCTCTGAGGTGAAGAACACAGAGTTTTGAATTTTGAACGAACTGAGGAAGTTATCATGCGAATCATCTTTTAAAGCTGGCACATCGACTTGGCTCTCACCAACTGGTTGTTGGCTCCGTCACCAGCAAAGTTCTACCGAACTCGTCTTACTATCGCTGCCGTATTTTTGTGCATACTTTGAACGTCACTTTTACTTACCTGTCGTTACTTTCTTTTTACTTCTTGACGTTACCAACCTTCCATATTTCAACACGCGCCCGAGTGGCAGGTTGAATGCGACGCGCTTGGATGGGGTCAATTTAACCCCACTTATATCTAACAAAAAAGTTTGAAACATCATATTCACAGGAGAGGTAGCGCTGTACGTGACCTCTTTTGTGTGAATTTTTAAGTATATAGGTCATGACGTGCGGTCCAAATAGGGTCAGACAATGTCAAACTACAGCTCGGTGTCCAAAGTGCCCTCAGACACCTTCACAAAACCACATTTAACCCACACGCCTGTTCTAAAAAAATGTTCTAGTCATGACCTGCGGTCCAAATAAGGTCAGGACAATGTCAAGCTACAGTGCAATGTCCGAAGTGCCCATAGACACCTTCATGAAACTACATTTAACCTACACGACTGTTCTAAGAAAAGACGTGACTGGTGTCCCTTTCAAGTTAAGTGACCTCACTGGACCTTCAGAAAGTCCCGGTGGCCAAAACCTCGTGCAGTGCTATTGCTTCGAGTCAAATGAGGTTCAAGGATTATGCTGGATGGCATTGTCCTAAAAAAAAACAATGGATGATCGAGGTCATTTTAGGTCATGGACCTCCGAACTTTATAGAGTCCAAAAATATGCTTGTTAACGTCCCTATGATCAACTATTTCGGACTAAGCGCTAAAAAATACCATGACACGGGTGTTCCAGCATAAAAGCAGTTTGGCTTTGGCCTTAGCCCAACCTTCATGCCTGAAACCAAGGTCACTGGAATTAGTAGTTCTCCTGAATTCAATTATCCAATAGCGTAAGAGACTATTTCAAACATGCATGGCTTCTTCGAAGGCTCCGTTGTCGCACGCGGTTGAACAATTCTCAAGGAATTTAATTTCCTGACAGACGATAGCCATGGCCTGTCTGACCTGCCATAGGTCAGCAGCATTACAAAGTTTGGCGCAGCTACGCCGTGCCGTTCAGATACTATTGTGGAAAAATTATTTTAAAAAAAAACTTCTTAAAAAACTTTCAGTAGGGGCGAAATTCACCCCCACCAGATCGCGTGTCAATCGCATTTCATTGGCGGGAGCACAAAACGTAATCAGATGAAGAGCTCAATATAATGACCATGGCTGCAACTTTCCAATCTTGCAGTCCATCACCCATCCGAAAGCACGTCCTCGCGCGCGCGTTGCTAAAAACTACACAACCACAAAACGGCACGAACTACTGTAGGGCCTGCGAAACTCCGACCAGAGTCGGAAAGATCACGTCTTTTGAACGGTAGCGTCATAGAGACGGCCACTGAACGTTTCCTGCAGCTGACGTAGTGTCCCTGTACTTATGACCTCGCTGTCCATTGAGCAGAATATTGTTTACTTTTCCTTTGATAGCAAGGGCATTCCAAATACTTACAAACACAGCACATTGCGATCTTGGGTATACAAAGACGCCAATTATAGCGGATGACATGTGTCACAACAGGGACTGTAATATGCATGCTAATGACCATACGGTTTCGCCGTTGGCATCCAGCATACTTCAAAGACTTACAAGCTATTGGGAAGCACGCTGACTTCCCGAGATAGCATCCCAACTGAAACGCGAGGGCCTGATTGCGCATCGTGCGTCAATGCAACAACCGAAGCAGACAATCTACGCTCCTTATTGTTCAGAGCTGGATAACATCCAGCCAATTTCAACAGGGGCTTATCAGTGAGAACTGCGATCATTAGTCCTTTACTTACAAAATTATAATTAAATGCGAGCGGTCATGGGACCCGCCGTTTGCTCATCATCAGACCGGTCAGAAGCTGTAAGCCGAATGTTAAAATGCACGGACGGCTGCAACCGTTCAACATATCGGTTCACGCGTTAACAGTCCGATCTCTCAATCGGTTACGAACTTAGATGTTGTTCTATAAATGGTATCTTTTACCTATTTCGTACCTTTATTTTCACTGTTTTTACCGCCTCTGATAGGTCAGTTCTCACCTAGAGATTTGTGTCAGTACTCACCTGCAAGCCGGTGTGCAGTGGCGCCTCAGTTCCCATCGACGGATCGGCGAACATCCTGTCCGTCCTCACCTACAAATATATGGGTCCAGCATTACAACTATGTGTCCAGTATCACTCCACGCCTCGCCGACAGCTCGTTGACGGACGCTGTCTCCGTCTCCACCCCACATTGGTGATGACCTTTGGCTCAGTCCCCATCTACAGGTCCGTGCAGAGGTTTGCCTCAGTCTTCAACGGTAGATCGGTGGCGGGCTTTGTAGCAGTCCTACACGTACACCTCAGTTACGGTTGCCGCCTCAGTCCTCCCCTACAGATCGGTTACTAACGTGGCCGGCAGGGTGGCGGTGGCGGTGGCGTCCTGCACGCGCTGCAGTGTCACCTGCTCGTCGGTGGAGGGCGCCAGGGCCTGCAGAAGCAGCACCTCCTCCGTAGCCGGCTCGAAGGGCGTCACCACATGGGTGACGCCTGTGGTCTTGGTCTCGTGGTCCTCGGTGACGCGCCCGGTAGACCCGCGCCGCAGCCCGCTCCGGTCCAGGCGCAGCATGCCGTTCTCAGGCCGGGGGTCGCGGCCGCCGCCGCAGCGACGGAAGCACGGCAAAATCTCCTTGAACTCTTTGCGGAAGTTCTCGTTGAGCCAGGCGTACAGGAAGGGGTTGTAGCAGGTGGAGCTCATGGCGATGGCGTGCGCCACGAAGAAGAAGAGGTGGAAGTACTGCCAGCGGTCCCAGTCCAGGCCCAGGTTGGTCGAGATGTCGTCGAGGATGTTCATCAGATTGAGCGGCAGCCAGGAGAGTCCGAACACGGCAACCATTGCGATCAGCATGCGGTTGGTGCGCCTCTTCCTCTCGCGGTCCGCCTGTTCCTTTCGCGCGCTCTTGGAGCCCGGCTTGGACCTGGCCCGCTCGACAGCTTGAATGATATCAGCGTGTACGTCACAGTCATGATGATGAACGGGATGACGAACTGCAGGACGGTGGTCACGCTGCCAAACGTCAGCCTGATGTCCTCTGGGAAGTCCTCTTGGCACAAGTACGTGTCTTCGTCGATGGGAACGTGCTGAACGAAAACTGCGTACGGCATGGTTGCTCCCACCGAGAACAGCCACGTGCAAAGAATCAGAATGAAGCAGGTTGAGGGCATCATACGGGGTCGAAAGGGATAGATGATAACGAAAAAGCGGTCGATGGCAATGGTGGTGAGTGTGAGGGAGGATATGTAGATGCTGACTCCTTGGGTGCACGTCACCAGATGGCACAGGGCCTTTCCGAAGATCCATCTTTGCAGAAAGGTGTAAAGAGGTGTGAAAGGAACGCAAAGGACACACAGAAGTATATCAGACAGCGCCAGGTTAAGGATAAAATAATTAGTGACGGTCTGCATGGTTTTGTTCCGGAAGACCGCGTACATAACAATGCAGTTTCCGAAAACACCTAACAAAAAAATCGTCGAATAGATCATATAGAACACAACCTGGACTGGCAAGGTATGGACCAGGTTTTCTTCGTAGTACGTACTTTCCGTGGCAACTTCGGCCAGCAGCTTTGAGCCGTTGATTTCGTCGCCCACTTGGTTACCGTGCTGGTTCTCGGGTAGTGAGAAGTTTGACAGGGGATCCATGACCGTCACTCCACGGCTGCACTCCGTATCGCTGCCACACAAACGCACGAAGTCCTCGCCGCGAAGGCTGCTGTGATCGATGGAAGCTTCAGTTAGCGGGCACAGCTCATTGGGCCAATGCCGGCCAGCCTAGGTCGTCAGCTGAGGCCAGGTCAGGGCCCCGGCTGAAATCAGAGCGGCGACCCAGACGAGACGGCACCTCGGCGCGGCGCGATGGGAGCAGTCGCCCAGTGTGACCCGGTCACGACTGACGACCGCCGTGACCCGACAGGGCGGTCGGTACCCGGAGCTGCTCCCGACGCCACCCGCGCCGCCCAACTGACTGCGCCGCGGGCCGACCGGCCGCTCCAGCCCGCACCTGTTGCTCGAGTGGAAGGGATGTTCCGCTGACTCCGCGCAGCTACGACATGGTATCGACCCGGTCTGCGCAACGGGGGGCCACCCCACCCCCACAGACTTGTGCCAAGGATTTGTGCACTTCGGAGTGTCAGCGTTGATAATGAAAATCCGAGGTTTTAGGTGGGCGTTAATTGCTGGGTCGCGCAATCCGCGTTATCAGCATGTAACAGCGACGCATCGCTCAGCCTGGTGGAGCGGGTCGGGTGTCCCGACAGGGTGGTACTGAATGTTTTAGAACAAGGCGAAATCAATGGTTCTGTAGAAGCACTTTTCGTTCACAACACATGGCAATAAAACAACGCAAATATGTCCACTGTTCAACATACCATTTTGATACAACTAACGTCCCCAACGTTCCGCCCCCCAGTGATAACACCACTGCGCGGTACTCATGCTACTCGACCCCAGGAGCTGAAGCTAAGAGTTTGCATACACAATGAATCTTTAGCACAGTACAGACAATGTACTGGCCATAGCTATTGTACTGTATAAGTTGGGAAGACATGACGATGCTTTCTACGTATTTCATTCAACATTTTGTGTTGACGGTCCTAGTCCCTTTAGAGGCATTGAAACTAATAAAAACATTTCGTTGTTCATTTTTCTGACATCATAGAGCTCATATTACAGACATGAACTTTTCAGCCTCAACAAATCTGGTTGGCTTTAATGCCACCAATTTCGTGTTGTCTTCGGTCCTAATGCAATGAGCTAAAACGCTGCAGTAATGATAGCACTGCCATGCGGTGCACCCGTCTGACTCGCCGAATTACCAAAAAAAGAAAGAATTGCTAGCAAAAAGATGGCCGCTAGACGACTAAGTTATGTCCTTAAATGCCACCGCTCACACAACTGCATAATATTTTTTTACGTGGGTCTAACCCCCGAGCATTTAGATAGGAAGCATCACATGAAGCGTACGCTTTGGGAGCCTTCGGCGAAGCCCGTCATGTCGCGAAGCTGCGAACTACGCAGTCTAGTCCTAAATTTTTGTCTACATGAAGTGGTCTGGGAGTGATCGGTCCAAGGAGTGATGGAAACGACTTATGATCTGACAACACAAACTTAAGACAAGATGTTGCAGATGTTGCCGTCCAAGGAGTGATGGAAATGACTTACGATCTGACAACATCAACTTTACACAAGACGTTGCAATAAGATTTCTAGACCTTAACGGCAAAAGTTCTTTTAGGACCCAGGTATCGACATGCCTTCATGACCTAACACGTCATTTGCTAGGCGACCGTAATTTTTACGCGTCCTGAGGTCGATTGATTTTAGATCACACGCTGCCAAAACGGATAAGCGCACTATATTTCATGTGCCTATGCTCTGTTCATGTTAAGTGACGCTAGATCTTTTTGTAATTTAAAAGAAGTCACAGCTTGTGCACATGTATTTCCAGGCCCGAGTATCCGCGTACAACGTCCCAGAGCCCTGGCCCGGAACTCACCTGTGCCTCGTACCACACGGTATGACACTGGACTCATCAAGTCCTCATGCAGGGGAGAAGGGCAGGGCTAGGCTGATGTTTTTCCGTACCAAGCCACGGCTCATGGAATTGTGAGCTGTTTGTGAGCCGAGTGCTTTTGGTCGCAACGCTGCAGATGTCATGTACTTTGCGTGAACTGGTCTGGCGATGCTTGGTGCTTCAAAACCGCGTGACACCTTTTCGGCCAAACTGACACTAACGTCAGTTATCACGCACAGTGTTCTGTCACCTGCTGACTTCTGAGTTAAATTGCACTAGAGCGTAGCCACACGACACGTGGTAGTGCCAGACATTCGAGGCCGTACGTGGCGACCGCTGAACAGCGCTGGCTAGTTGACTGGTTGCCGCGTTTGGCCGTGCGGTCATGTCAGGCGCTCGTTGCATGATCACGTTCTAATTGCTTCACTGCTCGGGCTGAGTATGTTGGTCCAAGATAAATACATTAATTGTTTCCGCGAATGGCGCTGGCTGTAACACACATCCTCTGGAGCGATAGATCAATGGTCAAGTTATCGTGCAATGTGTGACTGAAATTTGATTTCCATTTTTGTCCAACTTTTCAGAGGCCGAAGGAAAGCGAATCCAGCCGTGTGCTAGGTATTCCTAGGCCGCTTGTGCTATACCACCGGCGCGTCCCTTACTTACGCCAGCGCTTTTCCTTGAAAAGGGCTATTTCACTTCTGGAGTCAATTTCTGAAATCAGAAAATCATAGATCTTTGGCTTAAATCATAGTTTTGGGCGTAAAATCGTATTATCTAGTTTGCAAAACCATACGAATTACACACACACTACGCTCTTACAAAAATGCACAGCGAATGCACGGCCTAGGACAAAGAAGTACGTTAACAATATTGCCCGAGTTTCTGAAAGGCAGGCACTGATAAACAACGGAGCAGGTGCGATAAAGCCCCAAAGATTTTGGTATTGCAATGAAGCCAAGGATTTGTGTCGTAGATCATGTTACGAACCTTAGGATTGTTGCTTATTGAAATGCAAACTACCGAAGTGGCAACTCTTAACGGCATGCCACGCCTGCGGAGGGCATAACGGAGCATAACACTTCGCATGATCAAGAAATAGTGACCGTTCAGTCATTCGGGCAAGAACACTTGGCTGGGGCACCCCAAGACCAAGAGATGAGGCAAAGCTGCATGTTCAGACACATTTCTTTGCAAAAATATCAAAATGGATCCTACTTGTGTGATTAGCAAAATGCTTGTCATGTATTCTCTGTTTATGTAAGCTAAGCCCCGAAACACTTAACAAATGAGATGTGGGTAATCTCATTGCCTGCAGTGCCTGCCTGCCTGTTTTCATCACCCTGAGTGAAAGCAGAATGGTGTGCAATGAATGCTCACAAAATAACATAGCATGCCGAAGGATTTTCCTCTTGAAACGCTTTTAAACTAATACCATGCATGCGCACAGCTCTAACATCATAAGGCAGAAGTCAGCGCCAACATGAATTGATAAGTAGAAACCAGTTTCCAGCTGTCAGCACATCAGGCTGCTATGTTTAGATCAGTGAATGGGCCAGTTTGGATTGTGCAATGACTGCTCATGTTGCGCTCCCATGTTCCTCAAAGGGAATGTTTCACATTTGGAGATATCAAAGCAAGCATCAGCTATAATGAAATCAGCTATAAACTTATAACTTAGGTATACTTTAAAGTAGAAAATACTGCTATGGACGACACAATTCCTCTGTATAGCAAGATGCTCCTCAATGTGCCATGGTTTGATTACGTCATCGTACCTTGCACAACATTGGTTGGGAGCCAATTAACGGCCGTTGCATCTGGAAATCGTGCTCATGAACGCGAGATAAACGCCAGACATTAGCGCCTCGACAATTTTGTTTTTCTTGGCCTTGATTGCCGCATGGCTAATGGAATGGTAGGATTTAAATGACCTACATATAATGGCGTCATGAATGCCAACCGTATTTTGAAATGCTCTTCCTGATATACCTTTCTCCATTTTGAGGGCCTTTAGCTCGGAGTCTATAGGGCCTTGGGTCTTAAGGGCAGAATTGTAAACAGCACCACAAAATTGCAAATGGCTATTCCAGCTGAAAACCTCACATAAATGTGGAACACTCCCTTTAAGCTCTGAAAGCTGAGGTCCGACTGTCCTACCTTGAATGCTTGGGGTTATACATAGTCAGCACATGCGTAATGCACTTTCCATTACATCTTCTTCTGCTCGACTGCTGTGCAATTTAAAACCTCCCCATGAGAACAGCACCCTACGATGCAACAGAACAGTGAAGGAGATGATGAGTGGAAAACATGGGAAAGCTGCTGCCTCTATCAAAGCATCAGTTATTGACAATGCTGTCGCCAAATCATGCCCCACGTTTTGAATGAATCGGCACAAATTCGCTCACAGCTACAACACGCGATACTCCGTTCATTGCGTAGCACACAGAGTTACACACGTAGCGCGTCGACAGCAAAACAAAAGCAAAACAAAATAAAAACAAAAGAAAACAACACAAAAACTCAGCGGTCGACGTCGACGCAACTAAATGGTGTTTATGTTGCAGCTGGAGATCATTTCCCCCAAATCGGCATCTAATGTCGCTGCTTTCATTTCGAACAAAACAAGTGAAAACTTATGTTGTTTTTGCTTTGATCGTTGGCGAGTCAAGAAAAGTTAACACATGTCCAAAACATCAAACTCTTGTTTAGAGCTGTAAGCCTTACGCCTTGTTCGGTGGTCGTACCTCTCCAACGAGATACCTCGAATCTACGCCACAGCGAAATACACATTCTAAGACAGAGGTCACGTGACGTGTTTGAAAAACTAGCGTAAGGGGAATGTTTGCATGTGAGATATCAAAGGAAGCATCAAATGTGGGAGGTGAGCTCATGTGCAACTATTGGTATACTTCTAGGTGGAAATGGCTGCTCTAGATACACAGTTTCTCTACTTAATTTACTCCTCAATATGCTATTGTTTGATGTAAAATTGGCCACCACTAAAGCACTTACTCACTCGTTTTGGAGACCTCCCGAGAGAATGGTTGTGACTGTGCTTGAGGTGGTTGTTTGAAACAAATATCGTCCGTGTGTTGGTGCCCTTGTCCTTTTCCCTTGTGGTGTTCTTACACATCCGTCCGTGTGTTGTAAAGGAAGGTCTTCTACATTATTGTGTGGGGCTTTGAACGGAAATAACCACTTGGAACACAATCCGTGGCAGTTTCACTACCCCTGTCTTTCATCACCTAAACAACTCATCTAGTTTCTGCACTACACGCCCGCAAAAGATTGTGTCAGATTATTTCAAGTGTCGCCCAGGCATCCATGACACCATGAGAACGTCATTCCAATTTTGTTCATTCCATTGGCCATGCTAGGGTGATCGAGACAGTTACGAGCATATTTGTCGAGTCGTCCATATTCTGATTGCTCTAGGGCAAACGATTTCCAGATGACAGCCGCTGATTGGCTCTAACAAATGTTTTGTGAGGTACGTTGACGCAATCAAAGAATGACGCATGAGGAGCGTATTACTGCTAGAACATTGCTTATCCGAAGAGAAAACAGTGTTATGCCAGGGAGCAGCGTTTCCTACTTAAAACTAAGCCAATTATAAGTGAGCGTATTTCATCAATCTGTGTTTGCTCCAATACGTTCAGATGCGGAAAATTCGTTTTTTAAGATGTCTAGTTGCATTTCATTATGCACGATTGATTGCCAGCTATTCTAAAGTTATTCCGATTATTCAAGTCCTCAATTTACGTATTAACTAGCACCCCAACTTTCCTTAGATATATGCTAGCCCCAAAACGTGATTCCGAGGTTAAAGGTGCGACCCTCTTTTCCCTCTTTTCTTGCTTGGATCCTGCATCTTTTGCGACTCTTTACTTGTCCGGGAGCAGGCTGCGTGCGCCAGCCACGAGTGGGCCGAGATCCTCAGAAGACCCCATCAGGGCGCCCGGCGCAAACCCCGCTGAGTGGTCCCTGCGTGGGCTAAGGGTCGGCGGTTGGTCCTCTTGTGCATGTAGTCCAGCCCAACCGTTTTCCCTCCTCCTTCCTCCCATAGCCGTGAAATGTTAGTCACTGTTCGGAAAAGGCTGAAAATGATGATAAAAGCAAAAAACAAAAAAAACAAATCATGGTTGAACTCGCACAGCCTTGTGAGCATGGATTATGGGCCAACCGACGTCCATTATATCTGGAGGTCGTACCGGCGAACGTCAGATATGCGCCGCTCAACGGCTAAACGCTTCTTGGCGTTGAACACCGCCTGGCCAATGGAGGGGCAGAATTTGAATGACGTATGTGACGTCATGCATGCTTGAACTGTCTCGAAATAGCCTTCACATCTACACAGACGTGTAGCTCTAACTAGTGGTTTTCAGCTTTTGACCCGAATCCAGGGTGCTGTGGGATCCTGCATATTTTCCAAAATTTTGTTGAAAGATCATTTGGGATCCTGGATCTTGTTGGAAACTTTGTCGAAGCGTTCTCTTGGATCTTGGATAACTTCTGAAATTTTGTCAAAAGATCTCCTGGGATCCTGGATCTTTGTTGAAATTTTTACAAGTATCATCTGAGGTCCTGGGGCGCCACGTCACTCTAGTGTAACGGCACGAAACCACCCGTCGATAAACGAGAAAATAAACAACATTTCACCACACAGCGTTTGGCCGCGTTGTGGGCGCAGGTGCACTCCTCAAGCACAACGTGTCACGCTGAAAATACACTTCGTCGTTTCTTGTCACCACCTTTGACCTCGCCTGCACGCGCTGTTTTCTAAAGAAGCGGCATCGTCTTCTGTCAACCAGCTTACCAGCTGTGGCTGCCGGGGGACTTATCCGCACGGACGACAGATGGTCGGTGGTTGGTGCCCTCATGTGGGGCCGTCCGGGGGGTCTGTTCCGGCAGGCACCTGACCTGTCGTGTTACAAGCTCACGCCAGACGTCGGCACATGGATTAGGCGCGGCAGAGGCCGAGCTTGTCTCGAAATTCAATTTGGGGTGATGTGCGACTGACGTAATGGAACCAGGCATGGGTCTGGGTTGAAAAGCTGAGTCCGAGTTTACACCACCGGTAAAGATTTGGTCGCTGGCTGGGCAGATCGCCTTCAAATGCGCTGAAGAAGAGTCCAGCTGTTATTGAATACAATGCGTCAAACATATCAACCCAAATGAAACGTGAAGTAAATATGTGAGTTCACAAAGTCAAGATATGTCCAACTGTTATTGAATACAATGCATCAAACTCATCAACTCGAATGCAACGTGAAGTAAATATGTGAGTTCACAAATTCAAGATATGAGCTGATTTACCCGCCCAGTCGTAGTAGCTGCTATTTTTACTTTTCAGGTAGCCCTCGTCCTACAATATTTTTTCTAAATGAGAGGCTTCAGATCCCTAAAATCGCAAGAACTAAGTAAGGCAGAACCCCGCGAAGAACGGCGTTGGAACTAAAAAAACTGTGTGACAGGCAAAAAGGAGATGTCAAACTGTGTCTGATTTTTGCGTCGCAATGGTGAATGCGACCTTTTATAGGTAAACCAAATCAAAGTGGTCAAGTTGACACTTCATAGGCCCCTCCTGTCGTCTCGATAACTAAGCGCGATACCAGTGCAGAAGACAGTGATGAGGAGCACCTGAAAAACTATTCGATGAGCACTAACTGACGTCCCCAAATGTGGTCTGTGGTATATCATGCCCGGTCAGAGTGGTAAAGGGGATTCTCGCATTGGCTCGTCCTTCGATATCAGGAACGAAACGAGACACATCATTGGTGAGAACGGGGCTGGAAAGGTCCTCCAAACATGTGAGAAGTTCACAATTCTAGCAAGCGATATCGGTGCTGCATAGATCTCTAAGAGTCCGGAGTACACTGTCCAGGGCCTGTTGTAGGGCTAGCCAACGCAGAGCGTCCGACAAAAAACGCACACACTACCGAGCGAGAACAGTAATAGACACAAAAAAAAAACAACTGGTACATCATGCTTCATCACCCGGGCAGGAACGAAAAAAGAGGCCCGTTAACACCAACCACACCGAAGCACGTTGAAAGCATAACCAGTGTAACTCATTTGCCAATATTTAGGTCAATTTCGACGAAATCAGCACCAAAAGAAACAAAGCATAATTATTTTGAGCACTTTTGTTTTGTTTCGGCCGGAAGTTCTGGATCTGTCACTCAAGGCCTGCCGTGGATTTCCGACTTTCGAAACACGCATAGGGGTTCATGAGCTGATCGGTAACGTACCGGCTCAATAATCGAAGGGTTGTGCGTTCGAAGCCGGGGCATTTTGGACCTTTTTCACTAGATCCCTGTGGAACATGCTGATTTTACAACAGTCAATATGCTCTCAGTGTAATCTAGTATCCAATGCCTTGAGTCTCTTGCAAAAAAACAAAACATTATTCAAATTTTGAATCTTTTGACTATGGTAGCATCGGCGCCACATTGCCTTCGGTTCCCAGCCGCCAAATATACAGTACAAATAAAACTCCGGTCTGCATTACACATCTAGCGCATTTTGAGTCCTTACTACAATTTACGCACTGAACTTGGTTTTACCCAGTATGTATTACCTGCATTAAAACGGTTGCGTTGCGAAAGGATAAGGGAGAGCAGTGATTAAGACAGCAGCCCTGAGCGCAGGTTACTCAACTGTTCGCACCAGCGGGAGCGAAGGGCAGAGGTACGATACTTTGGCATTGAAGTAGATACAACTGTCGATAGCAGCAAAGATGAGCTAGGAGCCGAGGGCGGCAGTCCTAGTTTTGCCATCGGTCGCCAACTGAATCTCTCTCTCTCTCTCTCTCTCTCTCTCTCTCTCTTCTCTCTCTCTCTCTCTCTCTCTCTCTCTCTCTCTCTCCTCTCTCTCTCTCTCTCTCTCTTCTCTCTCCTCTCTCTCTCTCTCTCTCTCCTCTCTCTTCTCTCTCTCTCTCTCTCTCTCTCTCTCTCTCTCTCTCTCTCGCTCTCTCTCTCTCTCTCTCTCTCTCTCTCTCTCTCTCTCTCTCTCTCTCTCTCTCTCTCTCTCTCTCTCTCTCTCTCTCTCCTCTCTCTCTCCTCTCTCTCTCTCTCTCTCTCTCTCTCTCTCTCTCTCTCTCTCTCTCTCTCTCTCTCTCTCTCTCTCTCTCTCTCTCTCTATCTCTCTCTCTCTCTCTCTCTCTCCTCTCTCTTCTCTCTCCTCTCTCTCTCTCTCTCTCTCTCTCTCTCTCTCTCTCTCTCTCTCTCTCTCTCTCGCTCTCTCTCTCTCCTCTCTCTCTCCTCTCTCTATCTCTCTCTCTCTCTCTCCATTCCTCTCTCTCTCCTCTCTCTATCTCTCTCTCTCTCTCTCTCTCTCTCTCTCTCTCTATCTCTCTCTCTCTCTCTCTCTCTCTCTCTCTCTCTCTCTCTCTCTCTCTCTCTCTCTCTCTCTCTCTCTCTCTCTCCTCTCTCTCTCTCTCTCTCTCTTCTCTCTCCCTCTCACCCTCTCTCTCTTTTTCACCACGCCAGGCCTGACATGACCTCACCCTCCTGCACTGGCCAATGGAAGCAGGGGCCCCACATTCCAATGACGTTTCGTACAGGTGGTGTCCCGGAGTCCTGATTGTGCCGTGTTCTGTTACAACTGCGCCACATGCGAGACCATCCACCTCTCCAAGGTGCGTTATCACGCAGGGAATGTTAACATGCGCTCCGACGGGGTCAATTTACCTCGCCCCGAATGTTTTTCGGGAATGGTTCCGGAACGTCGCAGTGCAGCCGCACCAAATTTTGCATGGCTGTAGAAAATCAAAGAGCGGATCATATGACATCACAAATTTAGATGTACTTCGTAAGGTCGCTGACCTACGGCAGGCCCAAGTCAGGTCATGAATTCAGCGAACTAAATTTCCTCGGAATCGTTCAATGTCACACAACAACGGGGTGCTAAACAAGGC
>NW_023596225.1:21444062-21461850 GCF_011947565.3 Pollicipes pollicipes
TCTCTCTCTCTCTCTCTCTCTCTCTCTCTCTCTCTCTCTCTCTCTCTCTCTCTCTCTCTCTCTCTCTCTCCTCTCTCTCTTTTTCACCACGCCAGGCCTGACATGACCTCACCCTCCTGCACTGGCCAATGGAAGCAGGGGCCCCACATTCCAATGACGTTTCGTACAGGTGGTGTCCCGGATCCTGATTGTGCCGTGTTCTGTTACAACTGCGCCACATGCGAGACCACCCACCTCTCCAAGGTGCGTTATCACGCAGGGAATGTTAACACGCGCTCCGACGGGGTCAATTTACCTCGGCCCGAATGTTTTTCGGGAATGGTTCCGGAACGTCGCAGTGCAGCCGCACCAAATTTTGCATGGCTGTAGAAAATCAAAGACGGATCATATGACATCACAAATTTAGATGTACTTCGTAAGGTCGCTGACCTACGGCAGGCCCAGTCAGGTCATGAATTCAGCGAACTAAATTTCCTCGGAATCGTTCATGTCACACAACAACGGGGTGCTAAACAAGGCCACACATCTCTGAGATACTTTTTTAGGCAACGCAATTGAATGAATAAAAACCATTGACCTAGGGTCAGGTATGAAGGTCAGGCCAAGGTCAAAACAACCTGCTTGTCACTCTAAAGCTTACTGTCAGGGGTGCTTTCTCGTGTTAATTTCGAATTTGTTGATAACAAGAACCGCACTATAACACCTTTCCTGGACTTCTCGAGGTCAGAATAGACCACTGGCCTGAAATGTGCTCGGGTCAATATTTTGGCTTTAGGAACCAACTGCCTAGCGTCTTTCTCACTTATTGAAATGCCAAGCTCAAATCAGCCTCGTACGATTTTGATCCCTATGACCCTCGAAAGGATAATTAAGGTCACTGACCGTAACTGAGCGTGTGAGCTTTGGCTTAGATCAGGTATCTAGGTTCTGAGAGCACTTTGAAGGCCGGCTTGGTTTTGACATTCGACCCAAAGGTAATCTTTGACCCAAAGCAGTTCACATACGAGTCAACACGCCCTAAATTTGGTGCATCTAGCTCTCTTAGTTCCTGAGATCTCAGAAAGCACAAATTGACTCCCCCACCCGAACAAAGGGTATCCAACCGGCCACCCCAGCGCGTGTAAACAGGTGAACGCCTATGCTTCATATCACTTACCCACCTGCTCAAGTTTCTCAACCTCAGAACGCATTACGTTACACCAAACCACACAACTTGAGGCGACAAATCTGACAGAGCAATCAAAGAAATAAATTCATAGGTCAATTCTAGTATGTCCAAAAAAGGTGTCGACATGTAGTGCCCGATACAAAGGACATGCAGGTTCTCCGGCATTTAACTCCCGACAAGCCGGTAACCAGCGCGGGACCGGTGGTTACCTGGACAAGCTGGTAACCAGCGCGGGACCGGTGGTTACCTGGACAAGCTGGTATCAGCGCGGGACCGGTGGTTACCTGGACAAGCTGGTAACCAGCGCGGGACCGGTGGTTACCTGGACAAGCTGGTAACCAGCGCGGGACCGGTGGTTACCTGGACAAGCTGGTAACCAGCGCGGGACCGGTGGTTACCTGGACAAGCTGGTAACCAGCGCGGGACCGGTGGTTACCTGGACAAGCTGGTAACCAGCGCGGGACCGGTGGTTACCTGGACAAGCTGGTAACCAGCGCGGGACCGGTGGTTACCTGGACAAGCTGGTAACCAGCGCGGGACCGGTGGTTACCTGGACAAGCTGGTAACCAGCGCGGGACCGGGGTTACCTGGACAAGCTGGTAGCCAGCTCGGGAGCGGCGACTTTATCGTCCCTGAACCACTGCTTGTTCGTTCGCTGGGCCATAACGTGCCGCCGCCCCTCATGTCTCGCCAGTGACCTGCCCCGTTGCCAGAAGACCATCCTCGCCCAAGCAGCTTTCGATCCTGCGCTCGGCATGGATGGCCAGGCGGTGCTCCCGCCTGTGGCCTACACCATGGCGACATCGGCCCCAGGATATAGATGTTAAAAACCAGACACCATTTGTGCCACGTTGTATTGGAGGCCCTGCACCCACTGCCTCCTCGTCCACTTGGTGGATAATCGTCATTGGCAGGCATCCATGTAGCGATCTCACCCAAGGTAGCGCCGCAAGCCTGTGTGCCGAAAGCTAACACCACTGTCCGCCTCCCGACAAAGACGGACGTCCACCGTGATCCAAAACGGAGGATTCACCATGTGCTCCCTTTCGGGCGCTTCCATGAATGGCCTCCACGCCGGAAAAAGAGAAGATGGTCTGACTGACTTTCATCCCTGCGCCCAGAGTGATGGAGTCGCCGAGAAACAGGTGATGATGGAGTCACCGAGGAACAGGTGATGATGAAGTGGCCGAGGAACAGGTGATAATGGAGTGGCCGAGGAACAGGTGGCATTTGATCCAATCCGTGGAGTGCTCTATTGCAAAGCCGATTCATAAGCGTCAATCCATCCCGCGCATTTGTTCCGGTGGGAATATATGAATGAACTCGTATGCTGACTTTACAATGACACTTAACCTCAGAAATAAGGAAGAGGGTGATACCCCAGCCGGGTATTTGTGGTGACCCTAACCAAGATTAAAGGCTTACGACCGTGGATTGAAAGTAAGGACGTGCCGCATGTCTGGCTGATTTTCTCATGAATCGGGTTGGACTTTGGCACCAAAACGAATCCATGTCATCCAGTGGAACACCTGCTCATGGATCGTGTTTGACATATATATGAGGTATACCCTCTAAATGTATATCTGTTTAGGATTGCCGGCGACCCTATGTAGCAGGTTGCTTTACACGCGAATGAGCACATCAGCGAGAGATAAATTTAGACTACGGCTCAAAAGTGCGTAAGTTTGGGTGCCGATAATACTCGCCAGATCACGGAAATCTGCATCCACGTGTGGGTCTTCGTTCTCAGATTCTATGCGTGGTCGTGGCGCTGGTGGCGCTGAAGCTGCTTTTTGTTCCCGCAGAGGCAAAAATGTCTGACCTCGCTACGTTGTCGGCTAATGACAACTGCCAATCGCTCGCCCGGCGCCGCTCAATCATTCGTGTTTATTCAGCCGGTGCCGGCGCTTGGCACGCGCCTCTGCCACGCATCGCCGCGCTAACGGGCCGTCACCTGGGCAAACCGATCGAGCTCGCTAATGGAGTGACGTCTCTGCCTCCCCCAGCCGGGGAGGGGGGCGACACAAGCCGCGTGGCGGTCCGCGGCGTCATCCATCATCATCTCGTCGCAGCAGACGGGCTTAAAGAGGATTTCGTGTCGGCGACTCTTGCCGCCGGGCCGAAGCCGGGCTGCAGCCGACACAGGCGAATATTAGGCTCCCTCCGCCATTCAGACCCGATTTGATCCTGATAAAACGCCTGCCCCAGACCGAGATGAGAAATCCTTGTGCCTTAACTGATAAGGATGGTGCTTTTCCAGCTTGGCTCGGTGTGTGAAGCAGCAGTGACAGTGGTCGGGGATACAATGGGCACAGTAGCCTTGGCCTACCTACGGGGGTACCGTGGTCTTGGTCTACCATTGATGATTCTCCCGTACTTTAGGGTGCACTGTCTGTTGCCATTTCCCCACACTTGCAGATATCGCAAATAGATTCCGCAGGAGTGGGTTCTCATCAAGACGGTTTGCGTCCAGGGATGCGAAGTTCACTAGATCTGGCAGTCTACCGGACAATAAAACAACATCTTCTTGCAGATTATGGTCAATTATGCGATTTCATTTTTTCCCTTGGAAAAATGCCGGCGCCTGACCATGTAGACTTGGCATCAACCACCTCCGGAGATCACGGATGGGGTCCCCACTCTTCCTGACCGGCTTAGCGTATCAGCGACGTCCCTCGTGCAATGATAAAATTGAAATCTTACATATTCGTTGCTAGAGGATTTCGCGCGTTGAAGTTTCAGGACCCGGTCTGGTTCAGTCCGGCTAGTTCAGGTAAAATCTGTACACCAATCCTCTTTCCCAGGTTTGTCAATCCGATGCGATCCGTTCCGACATACCACACAAATTTACGAAACGGAGCCTTGCCAGTCTGCTCCCACATTACGACTATTTTAAAATTTGAAAAACGTATTGGTTAGATATCTTAAAGCTCACCTATTTATTTATTTCCATTGGAAACATATGCGATGAGCTTCCATAAACCAGAAGGTGATGATATATAGACAGCGTGTGGTTGTTGGGAATCCGATTTTGCGTTGACATCAGGGGAACTAGGCTCATCATTTAGTAATGTATCATATTTTTTGACCGATGATCCACAAGTACTGCATCACAGGGAGCAAATCACTGTTGGTTAAGATAACCTGAAGGCGTGAGCGCATTATCTAAGATTTTCAGACTCCAGGTTATGTGCAACAAATCTACACATGCCATTGGTAGTTTCCACAGTACCCGGTTTACAAACGCAAGACGACACTAATCTAGTATGCATTCCGAATGAATAAAACGACCATCTCACCTGATGCCCGATACTTCATGTGTGTATCCGTTCTCTGACACACTAACTGGTAAACCAACCTCAAACATGACCATCACTTCCTGCTAGACTGCAAGGCTGCTAGAGAAGGCTACACAGACGTGACGTTACCATGAGACTAAAGTTTGGTAATCCGCAGTACCATGGTTTTTGGTCGATGCTACGAAAATGTTGGTACATACTAGCCACATGATTAAAAACAGTGATTCCGCTATTGAACGGATGGGAACCCTGTTCTGCATCTTTTTTTAGTGTTATGAAAATATATAACAATTTTGCGTTTCAAGCATTTTAAAGACAAATCAATGCATTTTTAAAGACAAATCAAAGCATCTGATTCCAAAAAATAAATCCTGTCAAACCACTTTTCTAGTGTGCATGAAAATGAATATCATATGTAATACTTACCTTAAACAGATGTCGGGCAGTGATTGCGCATATATTTTTGCACTGCAGTGCCTATATAGAGTGAAATGTGAAAAATAGGTAATGTGAGGAAGGCAGGCGCCAAGGGTTTCGCTCTTGCTGTGCTATGATCTTCCTAGGTGTTGGTTAACTTGCAGATCTATAATGTTGAATGGGTTAGATAAAAATGGTGCGCAGAGAGTAATACTCCAACCACCCCAAAATATCTCTATTAGACTACTTCGGGCTGAGATGTGGGCCTCGACTCTTTGGCCGCCAGAAATTACAAAACTTGCTAGAAATCGGCCCATTTTACAAGAAGATTATGTTATTTGAATTGAAATGGCGCGCGCTGTATTTAAGCCCCCGGGGTTCACCACTCACTACCCCCATAAGAGTCGGCCAATTCTGCATCCACCATGACAACGCTCTCCCTAAGGCTACAGGATGTGCATTCCGTCTTCTCAATGCACGTCTTAGAGTGCTGCGACCCCATCTGGATCGCCGTATCTCATTTCCACCATATGTTGTTGCTGTTGCTGCATGTATCTCTTTTATACGGACTGTTTCTAAGCACACCGGTTAGAGTTCCTCGGGATAAATCACTGGTGAACGGGTAACGCCATCTGTCTGTCGGGGGCAGGCTGGAAGGGCATTTTAGCAATAATGTTGTGGCTCTGTTGCAAGCCAACGCCACCTCCAGCTGAAAATGTTTCATTGAATGTGCTAGGTAAAAAACTAGGCTTTTGAACATATTTATACTTAAACCAGCCCGCAAAGAACAGCGTTTTCACACCGCCATAGCGTTGCCAAATGACTAAGTCTCATGATGACGTCACATCATCGCTTCCCAGAATGCAGTAGTGCGGGGGATTGCTAGACTACCGGCTGCCTCAAAATTATAGTTCACGTACAACTGCGGGACATGCACTCTCATCCAGCAAAATGAAAAAAGTTGCGTCATTTTTGGACCAGACTGCAAAAGAAGGCCAGATGACCCCAGAAGCCCTTCTACTCATGCTGGAAAAATTATTTTTAGTTACAATCGCGCATTGTTCAGCTACACTGAGTTGCATTTACACACTTAAAAACTAATTTTTCAGACAAATATTGAAAATGTGCGCTACTTCGTACCCGTTGTTTGTGCTCAACAAGCAAAGATAGGTACCGTAGGAACTTTTTCGATGGCGCAACGTTTTGGTCATACCATGTAAAGCGTCGTCCGCCGCGAGTGCCTCAAATATAAACAAAGAAACCACCCATATTCACAAAACGTGGTGCAAGAGCCAGGTGCGTTTCGTCCGTCATCCGATATGTCATGGCCGCTGGCGCTTTGGCATGTCATGTATGTGCTAGCCACGTGCCAAGGGTTCTGGTGATAACCCATGCCACTTCATATCTAATCAAATCTTCATTTGAAGCATGAATGGATGGTCCGTGAAGGCAAGTTCACCCACGTTGATTTCCGCGGCCCTTTGCGTTAATTGTCTGAGATCTTCTAAATCATTACAAGAGAATCGGATCCATGCAAATGCATTGTTGGCTTCCAGTAGAATCGTTAAGACACAAATCGAGAACACCTGCCTAACGCTACTTCTTTCTAGATGCAGAGTACGTAACTCACATGAAGCAGCTGACAGCTATGTGAGACAGCTACCTTTGGCTCCTGATTGCGTACAGTACAGCATGATCACGCTTTGAAGTACATACCTGGGGCGGGGAAATAAGGGCGAGGAACAGTCTTCGTTCTGGCGGACACCTAGAGATGGATCAGTTAACGCAGCATACTTAATTTGAAGCTGGTGTTAGGATCATAAATTTGGCTGACTGGTTAAACAAACAGAAACTTAAGTGCTGCGGTTAAGTTTATCTTTTAAGTTTTCTCACACATGAACTTGAATTTCAAAATCATCTGGTGTGTTTCTACAAGCAAACTTCACTCCAGCCCAGTTTTTCAACTCTAAAATTCAATGCCACCCATCAGGTTTACATGGCATTGCCGACAAGACCAGGAGGAATGGAAATTGTTATCCTAGACAAGGTTAGCAGATCATGAGTCAGTTAGGCTACCGTGACAGGAACGAGACTCTAGCTTTCCATCACAGAATATATCAGTGCAACTCTTTCATATCGAGTTGGCCATATGATCTGTTCATCAGAAATTGTTTTGTGGAATTTGTGACTGAGTCACGTACTATGTAGTTTGATTGTGCATTGCTTGGAATTGAAAGTACTGTATTTTATTGCCTCAAAGGTTCTTTTGAGTTGCTGTCTCCATTGAGAATATCAGGAATCAGGAAGTGACAAGTTACGTTTGACTGTTTTCCAATCCGTTGATTCCGTGTGAGCCGTTCAATTTAAATTGCGGTCCAGTCCCAATCCATGTGTTGGAAACTTCCCATCCGGACCAATCCGGCCCGCGGATGGATCAACAACCCACGGATGGATCCAAACTGCAAAGTGCCCTAATCGCCGTACCGTTTGGTCGTGATAGCGTCTGTTTGCATGCCCCACATAAAGCGAGGCGCTTATTGCCGAGTAAACCCGGAATATTCGGAACAGGTCTTTGCGGCGCAGCGCTGCGGGACGACCGCTGAGGGCACGGGTGGACCGTCGTTGGTCAGTTGCCAGATGACCTTTCCATGTAGTCGGGCCGAACAATGCGCCTGGTAACGGCTACGTAGAGACACATTACAGCCTGCCCTGGGACCCTTAACCAATGCCAACGGACAGCAAACCAAGCACCTTTGGCTGATGTGGCGGCCTGAAGGAGAACGCGGTCGAACGAAAATTGCCATAAAAATACCCATTTGAAGTGTTTTTTTCGTCCGTGCCGAAACCTATCAGGGATAAATCCGAACATAATAGAGCGATGGAATGGACACGCTTGCTCGAACGTGTCCTAATACACGCCCATGCAGAGGTGCAGCTTGCGGGCAAATAGCAAAGAAAGGAAAATTGCAATAATGAGCTGCCCAAATGCTTGAAATTACGGAGAAAACGAGCACCTCAACACGTGACTGTAAGCAAACGAATTAAAACAACCACCGGCGGCGTGGGCAGCTGTTCGGCGCAATAGCACACGAGAGCGTGTGATGTTGGCCGAGTGGGCCGGTAATCGCTGCAAAAAACGGGATTAGGTTTGAGCGAGCGTGCCGCCGGGTGTTCCGATAATCGAATCAGGTGGTAGCGGCTTTTTCCAGCCCCATCGTCTATTTCCGAAACGTGACTGATCGCTGTTAACGAGGGCACCCTCCGCCTCGCCCCGGGTGCGCTGGGTCCGTGGCCTCCGCAGGCAAACTCGATTGGTCAAGAGCTGCAATCGACCATCTCCCGCCGAGGGCGCCCCGATACTCGCGAGTAGAGGAGTCCCCCACGCCAACAGAGCCCTTCTACACCATATTGGTGACGCAGACATTTTCAGCGAGTCCTCCCGCAAGCTCCGTGACACCCACACCTTTTGAGAACAGGCTTGCAGGATCCGAGCGCCGACGAACGCCATCGAGGGCGCAGAACGGTGAAACTTAAGTGATACCATATGCTGCCAAGCATATGGCATCACATATCTATGGCATCTGTCACTTATGCTGTTACGTGATGCCATCCCGAAACGCCACACATGGCATAACGACCATCCACAGCACGATGAACATCAAGTGCGACCAGGATAATCTAATCTAATAATCTTGTTACACGGGTGCGACGTGGATAGTGTCGCAGGTGGTAAACATTGAGTGCGGCCAGCGTTCCTGCGCTCATGAGTTCGGCGCTTGTGTATGCTAATGATTGAAAGTACTCGTCGATGTTTGTCCCACTTTGGTGGCGCTTGTGTGGCTTTGTCCTCATTGATGATTGTGATGTACGCTATCGTTGTGTAAATGCAGCATGAGTTGTCTTATGACATTCATTTGACCGTTTTGACCTCCGCAGCACACCACCCATGAGGGTATAAGGCTGAGCAGGGAACATGCATGCGTGGTATGGTGCCACTAGTCCTCTTTAGCACCATAGTGCTTAGTACTAGCGTTTTAGTGCCATAGCAGCGAGGAGCAAGGTGTCCAGGCAAAAAGAAGACACTCAGTTTGCCAAATGTTTTTTTGGCATCTGCCATATGCTTGGGATAATGGCGGCATGCAAATTGTCGACAAGCCAAAAAGTCGAGTTGGCAAAATAGTGCACTGCAAAATGGCGGCATGGAATAAGGGCAACTTGACGGAATGGCAAACTGCCAAATAGCAAACCGCGACGCACAAATAGCGACACACCAAAAAGTCGATGTGCCGAAATGGCGAACGGCTAAATGGTAAACTGCAAAATGGCGACACAAAAATATCGACTTGTTAAATTGGCAAATGCTTAAATATCGGGGAATTGCTTAAGGATCATGTCTAGACAAGGGGCGACAAGGAAAGAGATGTCATGCTAAGGCAACGAAAAGCAAATTAAAAAATGACATGAAAAATCACAAATCTGTTGGTAACAGCAAAAGCACGAGGCTCGCTGAGGCTTCCTGTGGATGATGCAAAGTGTTGTAATATCCTGCAGATGATGAGCCTGGGTAAACATTGCCACAGAAACACGTTAGAAATAAAGCCAGCAAAGTGGCACCAAAACGTCGCGTAGAAGGCAAGTCGCCTTGCATCACTGGTAGTAGTTACTGCCCATGCACTCATTGACAACAAAGCTAGATTATCTTATAGCTGAATTAAGTTGCAGGCATTCAACTTGACATCTTTGCATGGTTCATCTCGTCTAAAAATCCCGTAGAGAATATAGGAGAGAGCCGAGCTCATAATATCAACATAATCCTCGCATGATAATGAAGTGACTAGGATGGGGATATAGATACGTTTTGCTAGAAGCATGCAGCCAAAATGTACACCCATCTCCCCATTCTTCTGGTAATTCTACAAGGATTAAGGCTATTACTATTGTTACATATGCATGATGTTCTTTGCAATGCACTTCACAACTTACTGAATGTAACTACATTGAAATCAAAGGTCTCATAATGCCTTCAAGTTGCTATCATCCGCGCTCAAAAAATGAACTTCATCGACATTGCATTGTTAGCCCGCTGCCACGCCACGTGCATCACTTTATGTGATCTTAAGTTCTTCCGGGAAGAAATAAAGCACTTTATTATCGTTATAGTACAGACGGATGAATAAAGATACTTCTAGCACCCCTGAATATCTATTGCACTGATCGAGAAAACCGATAAACTGGCATTACGGTGTGATCTTTATAATGCATACACCCTGGTCAAAATCCACCCAGCTCTGCTTGGGATTACTGCTGCCACGTTTTAATATTAAAAATGAAAACATGAATCAAGGGGCTACAATTGAGAGAAGACAGAAGAAATAGACTTATTCCTGGTAGAAAAAACTCGTAGACTCTTCTATTCGTTTGGATAAAGGCATGTTGCCGAAATACCAACACATTTATATCCACTCTCCTGGTTATTCGACGAGGAATAATGCTGATACTGCCGTCCTTTCTAGGTGGATAACGCTCACCGTAAATGCACTTCAAGGAAATGTTCCACCTTTACACGGGGTTTTGAATTAAAATAGCTATCTTGAGGACCCTTTGATGCATCTCAAGGCCACGCCCTTTTTGAGACCCAAAGCCGTCTGGTTCCCGAGTTGTACGCCCGCAAAAGTGCAAAAAGGTTTATTTGGAGCCTATTTCAAAGTTGCATCGGCATTAATGACATATTAGAAACGTCATGTAATCGCGGGTCATACTACAAGCTGTTTCTTCTAGTTATGATCAAAACAGCATGGCCGCTGATACATTTGCAAAGAGCGATTGTTGCGGCACGTATGGTACAATTTGCGGAAGGTGCTGGCTGTTAGTAAAGATTTCGCTAACTGAATGCGGTGTCGCGAACGCAAGCCTTAGCATTTTCGGGTTGTGCGGCACTTGTCGCGAATGGGGTATTTTTCCTTACTTATAGACCATAGCTCAATGTTATAAAAATAGAACGCCACTGTCTGCAAAAAAAAAATGAACAGCACCATAAAAAGAACGTCACTCTCACAAATGTTATAAAAAAGAAGACGCGACGGCATATCTGTTTTTTTTCTCCTGCTGGCGTTTTTTTCTTCTACTGCCGTATTTCCTTACATCCAGCTCGGCTGGTGCCTTGTGTATCGGAGCAAAGAACCTTGCATAGGTTTATGGGGTTAGGAAGGCATTGTAAATTAGGGTCATATTACGATAAGCTTAGCTATATATTTTCCTAAATATTAACACACATTGTAGGACAAATTTAAATCTTGACAAAAAATTGTGTCCTGAAAAGGATAGCCTCTCGAGTTGCCTTACCGTGAACCCCCGTTGGGACCTTGTTTGGAAGAAAGCTGAAGGTGAAATGCGTGTGCTATAACCGAAAACCTGAGCGAAAATTGCGAGAAACCTGCAATTTGATAGTCTCGCGGGTTGTACAAGTGTGTGGCCACACTTGGTTGACAAAAGAGTGGGATCAGGCGCTTGAAATGATGGTGTGTGATCACTGGTGGTGCGTACCAGTGGCTTGTATTGATGATATTATGGGGGAGTGTGCGTGCGAGGTTTGCACTTCTAAGAGAAAACACTGTTTTGGTATTCTTAAATCTAACGACTCCCAATAAAATGTGATGTATTGATACCTGCCTCTATCTCTAGACCCGTATGACAGGTATTACAAGGACAACATGACAAGGTGTTGATGTCGGCAAAGTAAAAAAACACTAGCAAACCGTGCTGGAGGGGGGGTTCAAGGGCAATTTCCTACTTCATTTTGGTCTTGCCAACATTTGAACCTATTGAGGTATCACAGCATGCAGTTATCCATTGCATGCAATTATATTAACAATTTATTTATGCAGTAGGGACGGGTCAACACAGCTCATTAATACACATGCTTGGTATGCGCTCTCATGATCAGCTTTGCCAAATTGTCTGTCACTAAGAATTCTGGAAATATAGTGCTGTATTATAATGGATGCACACATGACTGACAAATTTTGAAAGGAGGCAAGCATTGCTTGCGAGTCATTATTGTCATAATCACTGCAAGTGGTGTGAGATGCTGGGTGCTGCGAAAGGTGGAGAAGTATTGCTGTTGGTTTATTGGATAGCACTTATACAATGTAATTATACATGTGTCTAAAATACGCATGTGTTATTACTTGTGACAACGATATTTTTGAGAGACGCAGCCTGACAGCCGAGCATGTTGCATGTCTGTGGAAGCAGAAGACGTATCTGCATCTTTATCACCTATGTTTTGTGGATTCCCAAAACAGGCTGAGTAGGTGATGTCACTTCTTGGTTGTGTGCTTTGCTGAAAGTGATCTGTATATTGCATGATGTGCTTTTGGTCAGTCATAGGTCAGATGCGGAGTAATATAAGAATGCATGGTTGGCCCATCTTTTCATGGCGAAATTTATTATGCAAGTAGCAGGTATTGCGGTGCAAAAACCGTGTCATTGTTCGTCATGCCATGCCACCGTACAGCACTGGGGGTAGCGTACGTGACACTGTCGACCTGTGCCGGTATGACACTGTCGACCTGTGCCGGTATACAACTAGAAAACAGCTTGTAGTATGACCGCGATTGCATGACGTTTCTAATACGTCATTAATGCCGATGCAACTTTGAAATAGGCTCCAAATAAACCTATTTGCACTTTTGCGGGCGTACAACTCAGGAACCAGACGGCTTTGGGTCTCAAAAAGGGCATGGCCTTGAGATGCATCAAAGAGGCCTCAAGATAGCTATTTTAATTCAAAATCCCGTGCAAAGGTGCAACATTTCCTTTAAGTGCATTTACATTAAGTACATTGGTTGACTACTCTGTGTCAAGCCTATGAGATAACAGCTTACAATTTATGAATGACGTAACAACCGATTTAACAAAGCCAAAAGACTACCACCAGCGAGAATGCTGTTGCACCACAATGGTTAAATCAGGTTTAACTAGCAATTGTATGAATAATCCCAAGCAATAAAAATATTCTTGGGAGCTCAACCTTACCATCTTTATCATAGAAATAACAATGCTGTGGCAATCAATTCAGATAAATATTACGGATTTCTTATTTTCTGCATGCAACTGCACTTCCAGTCACAAATGATAACGGAAGTAACTACCGTGCGCATACAATGATATCAATGTCAGTACTGCAGACGAGCATAAGTCGAAAATACAGTATTGACATTCTCAACAGTCCTGGACAGGTTTCGGTAAGTGATTAATGACGCTATATGACAGTCTTCACAGCATACCGTGCTTCGATACCAATAACCTGCCCTAAAAGCTGGCAGTCGCCACGTGGCGTATGTCAAACAGCCCACCAGAGCTTCTGTTACGACCCGTACCAAGACAAAAGATCCACAAACAAGCCATTCACTAATCCATCTCCCAACACAGCGCCCGCGACGAGAACGGCCAGGTAGCGTCAGCTTTTGTACGTTTCGAGGCGTTCTTTAAGTCTGGCTGTCAGACAGTGCCAAGTACTGCTGTCGTCACAAAAAAAAAACACTCCATAACGCCATCAATGACGTAGCAAGGCGCACTTTAAAAAAAAAAACTTCGAAATTTTGCTATTTAAGGTCGTTTTTGAACCTTGAAAGCTTGCCAATAATCACAAGTAAGCTTTCCCATCATATCTGATGCTTGTCTCAATATCTTCAAATGTGGGAAATTCCGTTTCATCGGTCCTGTTTACGCACACAGAGGTCGTGCTGCATTGTGTTAACTGCGACAATTGTCATGTTCAGCGGTGTTTGATAGCTGATCCAATATTCCATGGTGCAACTTAATTTAACTTGTACCAATGTGCTCCTGACGATACGCAAGGTATCCAAACGCCAACAACTGCACAAATAATATTGACCGCTGTCCTTACCATTAAACTTTTGCTTCTTATTAGTCGAGGATGCAGACGGGATAAATGAAATATATATATATATATATATATATATATATATATATATATATACGTATACACAGCTCCCTCACCAAGAAGCGATCGATATTAAGATACACTGATCAACTATGAGTCTTACGTTACTCACAACGCATTTCACAGAACAAAGGCTGCATCGTCAGGCAAAAGAACGCACAAGTTCAGTGCAAACCATTATGGTTTAAAATACGCACGGATGAGTTGAAAATACCACACATGCACGTGCAATGACAGCACAACCAACCCTCAACTCTACGCATATTTATCATTTTATCACAATTTCTTATGGATATAATGAAGTCACGTTAGTTAGCGCTGAACTTTTGCTAAACATAAATAAGGACCCCCAAGATCCTCAAACCTAGGGTCGGACATATGCTGCCCGGGATACTAAAATTGGAAGCCAAAACTGGAATGTCACATGTAACTGAATGTCCTCGTATGGAGAGGGGTCATGTTTTCACAAAAATTTTCCCATTCAGATAGATTTACCTAAATGGTGCCGAATTTAACTGTGCAATTTCCGAAGGGTGGAAGCTATGTAGAATGCCTCACACGAGGAACAACTGAACTCAGCACAGCAGTCGATTGGCAGTATTTAGGTGACCTATCTTCATGGTTGAAGGATCCTGCTGAGAAGAAAGTGACCTGAACAATTTATTATTTAAAAATGGAAAGAATTTCGATAGGAAACTGATTAACTCACGTTTGAGGCGTTTAGATTGCGGGCCGAAGTACAGCAGAACAAAAACCTTCAAAGGGCCTGGGCGAGAACAGATACTCATATTTAAAGAACCTATGAGTCAATAAATGAATGCTGCTTACGGGGAAACCGTTGTTCCGAAAATACCTCTTTACATGCTCGACTTCAGCATGGATTACCAGGGCTGTGATTGTGATTACCAGGGCTGGGATGGTACGACATAAAGATGGCCCTCCATATGGATGTATGTTTGAAATATTCAGGACTAAAACTGAAAAAGCCACGTGAACCCCGCAAAAGGCTTTCGGTACACCGAAGTGTGTAAGCTGTCACCTTTCTGGACAATGACGCCCAGAAAGGAAATTTTGCCGTGTGACTCCTCTTTCGTCGTAAATCTAATGTTTGAACGCTTACTTTTCAGAAAGTGAAGGAATACAACAGCGTAAAACTGGCCTTAAAAAGGAGAAAGCAATCGTCAACATGCCTACGATAAAAGAGGGAATTCGGTCGGGCGGGAACTAAGCTTGACCTATACGCCTGGTGTGGTGGTAAGGTCATCTACATATTGGCAGTCGGTTGGTCAATATCAGTAGCGGCACCGTTAACCATAGCCAGGAAGCAGCCGGGCTAACTAAGGTGACTTGTGGGAGTGCCGCATGCTATGGTTCTCTCCAACGACTCATGGTTCCATCTGGTATCTTGATCCGCTGCTGTCAGTCCTGCAAAAAAGAGCATAGCCACTTTGCATAGCCGGAGCGAAGTCCCATTGCAAACGTGTTCTGGATAACTGTTGTGTGATCAATAAGGTCAAATCCCTTCTTAAAATCGTACATAACCATAGCAAATAATTGTCTGTTTCGTTTAACTCCGTCAGCGAATCATGCAACACCTAATTAAATAGTGTGACGTTAACACCTTTAATATTCCGTACTAGTGCTTACCTATGCTTAGTTTTATACCCGCCAGAATTTGCGGAACAATATTTTTTCCAAAGCCTTGCTAAAAGTCGGGTTGTGAGGCTTAGCCGTCACAGATCTCCTGGCAACTTGGGCGATTGTTTCATGGGCACAGGGGTTGCTCTCTTCCACACCGATGACACGCACCCTGCATGCGATAATCGGTTGAAAATATGAGTAGGTGGTACGGCCAGTTTCACAGAACTATTCCTTTGAGTAGCTGCACTGGAAGTTGTCAGTGGGCCACAGCCATACTTTTCTCTCAACCGCGATAGCTGAAAGCCAACTTGCCACGACCTGTATCTCGGCAGGAATGTTATCGGCAGGCAGGATAGCTGGGAAGCTCTCTGTGCGCAGCGGGTCCATACGTCGTGCATATTTCTGCAAAAAACTGATTTACTATTCCTTTTTGATTTAGCGTTATTATTTCCCGCAAGATCCAGGCTCCATGGTTTTGGTTTTCGGTTGGTTAAGCTTGCTACTTGTCTGTACCAACACCCTCTTCGGTCAGAAGCCATTCATTGGATTCGTTTCCTGTGCCATGCCATTTTTGCACCTGCATTTTCTAGGCATACATTGGCTCTAAGCTTTTAGTCCGTCCATTTGATAACGACGGTGCGCCCTATTGCGTTTATTTACGAGTTCTTTCAGGCGCTTTGTTGTCCACTGTGGCTCACTTGTCTTGCATTTGTATTTAATTTCAGGGAAGTGCTCCTCAAGCATTTTGAAGTAGTAGTTCTAGTCGAGCAGCTTGGTCTGTATCATTTATTGCTATGATATCTTGCCAGTCCTGGCAGCAGATCCATCTGCCAACACTTTGAGGATCATTCCTTCAATGGCCGTACAAAACAATAGCCTTGAGATTGTTCTAATCGTTTCGCAGCCACGATACGACAGTTTTTGGTCTGTTGTGCCAATGGGTGATAGATTTAGTTTGCGCTTGGGGAATCAAAATATAGCTTTCCAGTACGGCTGAACCTCTTGCGGGTTCCGTAACTATTTGCAATAGACCCAGTTGACGCGGTAGCAATTCTGCATCAAAAGCTCCGTTAAAGTCTCCTACAAATACAGTTTTTGCTCTTGTCCTTGAGGGTCGAAGACGATCAAGTGTTTCCAGAAGGTGGTCAGATAGCATTTTCCGGCGACAGACTGATGCATCAGGAGGGAGGTAGACTCCAGCTATTATGATGCTGTCGGGTTGCAGAGGTCGAATGATGCTCCAGCATCTTCCAGCTCGTCCGGGACTTCAATTTGGGCTCCGTGTATGGTAAGTTATTTATCATGTATATGGCGCCCTTACCTTACCCTTACTTTTGTTACCCTTACTCTACCCTTACTTTTGTTCGCCGCCAATGGGTTTCTGTCACGTCGTAGTACTTCACATCCGGCTTGGAAATTTGGTTATCATGGACGGTCTTGCCTAAATGGGTTTCCGTGATCAGTGCTACGCCTATCTTCTCCTTGTGCAACATCATGCCAAGTTCAGCTTGCTTAGTGGTTGCATGAAGTTCATTCACGTTGGCTGTAAGAAAATTTAGACTTCCGGAGGGCTTCGAGTCAAGTGATTTGTTCTCATGGAATTGGTCAGAACCAGAGATCAACTTATCATCTAAAAATCCAGCACTTGGCTGATCACATGCTGCGATACGTTTCTGGCGCCTTGAAACGCGTATAAGATACCGGTCTTGTTCAGGCCTCCAAAAACGCAGGACATCACCCTTGGCCGCACATCTATGAATCCTACTCCATGGGTGGCACACAGCTGACTGACTTCACTGCTGACGGCTTTTGCAGCTTCATAAACCATATTGCCAGCGTCCCGTATTTCTTCAAGCGAGCAAATGAAGACTCGTTTGATATTTATCAAGGACTGTGCGTGGTTGGGAGTGCTGTTCATGCTCTCCAAAACATAACTTGCACTATGATTCAGCACATCGTCGGCCCCAATATGAACCACAACGTTTACTTCCTACGCTTTATTTCTTGTGACCGCGCTCTTTAAGCTCTCATGAAGTTCATCACTTGTCGTTGTAATAAAAGGTACATTTTGGTCGAAAATAAACTTCCACGACCGCTGTTTTTATCCGGTTTACGTTCCTTCCACCGATCAGAACTGCTCCGCATTTTTATATATTCGGTTTTTGTCTTTCTCTTCACTCTGGGCCATGCACCACCACCATCTGCGTTTCCTATGGCGTCTTCCACCTTTTCCCCTGCACTAATCATCTTTACGTTTAGTTGATGCCCTTTGCTGCTTTCTTCTCCAGAAGTACC